>NW_006239003.1:1570947-1594161 GCF_000226075.1 Solanum tuberosum
CTTCAATCAATATCCAACCCAAACTAGGGTTAGAATTAGGAAAAGAAGGAGAAACGTGAGTGTCATGGGGAATTCTTCAAGAAACCACCAATACAACATAAATTCATCCATAATTGTTCATATAACATCAATAAAAGTCAGTTTATAACATCAATTTTTATTTTAGAAAGAAGACCCACGTTTTTGGATTGAAACTTAGAAATTGGAGATTTTGAAATTCATCTTGAAGGGACCTCTTGGGGAAAGGAGTCTCAAGAGTGATAAGCAACCATACCTTATTGACAAATTAACCATGAAAATCCTAGTTGAAACCTTGGAGAGTTGGTCTTCTTCTTGAAGCTCCAATCTTCTTTAATGGAGTTCTTGAAGAAAAAAGAGAGAGAGTAGAGAGAAGGAGGAACTTTAGGTTTGATCTTTGGGGTTTTGTGTTTGAGTGATAAAAGTGAGGTAAATTGACTTAAAAATAATTATATACACATCCCCTAAAGTACCCTAAATACCCCTCACTTAGTTGGACTCTTTCATGAAGTAAAAATCGATTTCTGAATTTATGCATTTTCGTCGCAGAACAAGTCCGCGACGCGGAGCTGTTCCCTGAAGATATGTGGAATTAAATTTCGAGATAGTAGAGTCCGCAACACGACCGCGTCGCGAACTATATTTTTGCTCTTTGGGGGAGTTAGTCCGCGACGTGGAGCTATTCCCTCCAAGTGCAATTTGCAAGCTGCCTTGGCAGCTTGCTTGGCCAAGGTTGGGGTCCTCCTCGGGGTCCCTTAGGGTGGCCCCGGGGTTTCGTATTCGAATTTTTTGACCCTATAAACATATATTTACCTAATTTAAACATTTTTACAAGATTATACCATCATACGACACTCCCAAACCTGCCCAAAACCTAAGGACACACTAGAACACATTCTTCTCTAGTTTCCGGACGTCGTGGTCATTTCTTGACGTTTAGACTTTTACTCTTCCAAACCAAGTCAATTGCATTACTTAAGGTTTATAAACATCATTTTAACTATATTTAAGTCAATATTCATAAGGTGATGCTCTAACTTAAGTCATTGAATTTTTGGGGTGTTACACATTTGCATAGATGGTTTGGTACAATTCCACAAAGCAGCTCCACTAGCAGCATCTCTTGACCTCAGGACTGTTGCGGTGGATAGTAGGTTATTCAAGGTGGTCCCTGAGGAGGCATGCCACATAAAAGGACTGATGGCCGGGGTAGAGGAAGAATGGCCATTTCTTTGCAACTTCAGTAAGGAAAGAGGTTGAGGCATCAGATGATGTGATCACATGTACGATTCATTTTTGCCATCAGCTTACCTCGACTTTATTTGACCTTAGTTCTAAAAAATATTATGTGTATATGTATTAAGCTTCTCGCTTGGGTAGGAGTTCTTAGCCTATGGCAGCGCCGTTGAGTGTGTTGACCCTCATGGGTGAGTCTTTAGTAGTGGGTCAAGTGTTCCAATCTTTGTTAGTTACTATCCAAGGGCGTTACATCCAGGTTGACCTTATATTGTTAGATATGCTTGATTTTGATGTGATTTTAGGGATGAACTACTTATCCCACTATCGCTTGGTTTTAGATTTTTTAAGTAAGACTGTTACCTTAGCCTTGCCAGGTATTCCTCATGTGGTATGGCAGGGCTCCATTTGTAGTACACAAGTTTGAGTTATCTGTTTTATTCAGACTCGGAAGGTAGTGTCCAGTGGATGTCTATCCTTTTTGGCATACATGCAGAATGTGAACAACTTTAGTATCTCTTAGGTAATGGATTCATCCTGTCTAGTGTATCGTCTTGTGGTGCTTCCATTCTGTTGGTGAAGAAGAAAGACGGTTCGATGCACATGTGTATTGATTATAGGCAGCTAAATAAGCTGATGTTGAAATTGTTATCCCATGACTAGGATTTTTCATCTGCTCGACTAGCTTAGCAATGTCGAAGTATTCTCATAGATTGAGCTGAGGTGTGATTACCATCAGTGGAGGATTAGGGTAGCGGTTATCCCTATGACTGCATTAGGAATCGATATGGCCACTATAAGTTCCTAGTGATGTCTTTTAGGTTGACTAATGCCCCTGCCGGAGTCATGGACTTGATGATGCAGGTGTTCAGGATGTACCTTGATTTTTTCATCATTATATTGATAGAGGACACCTTAGTACACTCGCTGAGTAGGATTGATCATGAGGAGAATTTGAGGATTCTGTTCTAGACATTGAGAGATAAGTGACTTTGTGCCAAGTTCTCAGAGTGCCATTTTTGTCTTGCGTCTGTAGCATTCACAGGACACGTGGTGTCCAAGGATGGCATCATGGTAGATCCGATGAAGAATGAGGGTATTTTTGGTTGGGCTAGGCCTACGTCTATTTTTTAGGTTCAGAGCTTCATCAGATTAGCAAGGTACTAGAAACAATTTTTAGAGGGCTTCCACATGCTTGTTGCACCACTGACCCAATTGACTCACCTTAATGTGCCTTTAGAGTGGTCTAAGGAGTGTAAGTTGAGCTTTAGAAATCTAAAAGAGTTGTTGACTACTTCTCCTACATTGAATTTTCTAGTTGAGGGCAAGGGCTTCACGATATATTGTGATGCATCCAGCATTGGTTGGGATTTTGTGTTGATGCAGCAGGGCTAAGTTATTGCGTATTCATCGAGGCACTGATTTAACATTTCAAGAATACCTCATCCAATTCTAGGTATCAACGATCGTAAATTTGTATAAAACCCAACTAAATGAGTTGGGGTCGAATCCCACAGGGAGTGGTACATGTTTAGAATTTAATTAAGAAGCATGAATTTGGTCTAATCAGCCATAGGAATAAATATTATCGTAAAAAGACATTACACAAATTAAAGGGGCCACACGAATGTCAAATAGGGGGTTTTGGTTGTGATTATCAACTACAAACAGTCACAAACGATTTGAAATAACAATAGGGAGATAGATTCTCGGGATGTGATTGATTATAGGCAAATATAGGCATATGGGTAATTGCAACTACTAGTATATAGCTAAATATCAGTGACTAGGCTAGACTATAAGGGAGGTAGTTTTCTCTCGAGCAACACCTCGAATCAGGTGATTTGTTTCGAACATCAACAAGCATGACAATGAAGAACAACCCACGCCTAATCCATTCACTCTCTAACTAAATGTGTGGGATTGGGTTTAGGATTCACTTTCTCGAGCTAAACCCAAATCAACCCAATACCCACAAATCATCAATCAATAACCTTAGTTCTAAAACCTCTCTCTCGAGCAAGCCAAGAACACAAATATAGAACTACATTTGCAACTACAATTTTTAAATTAAACCACAATTAATGATTAAACTCACTTTCCAATAGCATTTAAACTAGCAATTAGCAATACCCATAAACTAATTCAGCTCATAATCACATGATCACACCCCAAGAATTGGGGTTTTAGCCTAGCATCATAAAAAGGGTAAAAACTATTACCGAATCGATTATCCATCAACTGGGTAAGAGAGATTTAGTCTTTACAATGCTCAATTTGAAGAAAATCTGAAAACCCACTTCCAACTTCTCAAAATCAAAATTTTCAAATCATCAAAAGCTAAGGAAAACTCTAGAGAAAAGTATTCTAAAACTCAGTTCTAATGTCTAACAAAAATATCCAAGATTAATAATTGATAAAAAGATTAAAGATACCTAACTAAAATGTTCAAAATCTAGTTTATAGTCACCGAATATAAGCTACGAAAGCCCATTTGGAGAAGAAAGTCGGGAAACCACTCGGTGAGCCGTCCTTTGACCTTTTCCATCGCCTTTTCGCTATGGCATTCAGCATCCTCAAGTCCTGTAATTTTAAGCGATCTACTTTGGTTTCGCAGAACTACTCGGCGATCCACCAACTGCTCTTTTTCTTTGCCGAGTTGGTTCTTTCCTTCAGGGCTTAGCACACTAGAACTTTAGGTGGTCAGATAGCCACTCGGTGATTCGCCAAGTGAACTTGGCGATCACCAAGCTTTCCTTTCTTCATTCATTCAGTTTGTTTTGTTTCCTTTTGCCCGTTAGTGTCATTGCTTTGTTCCTCCATCTATGTACCTGAAAATCAAGGATTTAACATCAATTTATGGCATAAATTAAGCATTTGAGGACACTAAATCTATATAAACAAAGCCCTAAATGAGTCCAAATCTCAGACTCATCAGGCACCTTAGACTACATGAGCACAACTACCCCACCCATGACTAGGAGTTGGTGGTGGTAGTTTTTGCGCTTAAGATCTAGTGGCATTACCTGTATGGAGTTTGTTGTGAGATATATAATGATCTAGTTGACTCACCTTGATGTGCCTTTTGAGTGGTCTGAGCAATGTAAGTTGAGCTTTCGATAGCTCAAAGAGTTGATGACTACTTCTCCTATATTGACTCTTCCATTTTAGGGCAAAGGCATCACGATCTATTGTGATACATCCATCATTGGTTGGGGTTTTGTTTTGATCCAGCGGGGTCAAATTATTGTGTATTCATTGACACATCTTAGACCACATGAGCACAACTACCCCACCCATGGCTAGGAGTTGACGGTGGTTGTTTTTGCACTTAAGATCTAATGGCACTACATGTATGGAGTTTGTTGTGGTAGCCACAAAAAGAGGTATATTGTCAAATTGTTTCACTCTTTAAAAATTGTTGCCTAAGATCATTTCAAGAGATTGCATCACTTAATCAATCGGACCAACGGGGCAAATTCTAGGTGTCATCTCACAAGGTTCAAGGTAAGCTCATCACACAAGGCATTGGCACCAATATCAAATGAGACTCCACACTTTCTAGCTAGTGTGCAATGTTCATCACAAGAGACTCATTCAATAACCGACTAGTCACAACGAGATGCAAAAAGTTCACACATTGTCTACGCAACTTAATTTAGCCTCATCATAACCGGACATTTATTTTGTTCAATTAAGAGCACTATTTAAGTCATTGTTATAGATCATAACCGATTCTCAAATTTGCTTAAGAACAGCCACAATCACACACAAAAGAGGTGGTACAAAATTTTCAAAATGGGTCAAAACCACTTCCATTAAAAACAAGAAGGCAGAAGGTCAAATATCCACAAAATTAAAATTAACACACATATATAAATCAAAACACCCAATCATTATTCACAAATAAAACCGAATCAAAATAGGTAGGTATGGTAATACCTCACCCCACCCATAAAACCGAATCAGTCGCTCCGTCTGTCGAGGACTCAATTTCTGATGCCACACTCTGGTCTTGGGCATTAGTGCCCGGGGTAACAGAGATATCGGCTCCACTAGAGTCTGCCATGGAAGTCTCTCTCAATGAACTGTGGATGGCTGAATGCACCATATCCTCCTCAACCTTAGTCAAGCCCTCATAAGTTGTCTCCTCCTGAACACCGAGCTGCTCCTCATCAGTCTCAGCCTCGGACTCTGCAGCTACATCATCAGCTCTAACCTCTTCTCCGATGGTAGCCGGAGGCATATCAGAATAGGCTACAATATATGTGCCCAGGTCATCAGAAATCTCCACGGTCCCAAAAATCATCGACATATCAGTGGACTTCAGCTGGTCCACGTCCTTTCTCAACTCAGCAATTGTGGCCTTTAAGGTCGTCACATCATAAGTGGTAGCTCCCTCACACACCTCTATCATTGCTGCAAGGTTATCAATAGACTCTCTATGAGGTGTCACAGCAGCACTGAGAGCTCTCTCAATCATCCCAAGGACTGTAGTATCTAGCCTGGAGGCACACACATCAGAAGAATGGGCTAGATGCCCCATTCGTAGTATCACGTTCTGAGTGAGTGCAGGTCGGAATGCAGCAGAACTAGCAACAAACCTAGGATGTAGGGAAGCGGTAGAAGAACTCGGAGTCGTAGAAGGGGCAGTACTAGAGATACTTGAAGGCCCAGTGGCCGGAGTAGGAAATATTGCCTATGCAAGTCGTTTCTCAATGTCAACAATCGGAGATGCATCCACCGGGGCTGTCGTCTTCTTCTAAGCCTCATCCTTCAAGTACTCGGCCTCAATGCGCTGGATGTTAGTCGAGGAGGTGGGAATCACTTCCACGTCCGTCTTCTCATCACGTGGTACCCGGGCCCGTCTGCATAACTCAGTGATCAACATCAAAAAAGGGAGAGACTTCTGGCGTTGCATGGCCCTCATCACCATCTCCTATCCAATGATCATACCTAAATTCATGTGCTTCCCTACAATGATGGATCTAATACAGGCCTTCTTTGTATGGTGGAGGATAGACTCGTTCTAGGACGGCATAAGTATGCTACTGATAAAGCTGAACCAATACCTTGCTGCCACATTAAGGTCTTTCTTCTCAATTTGTCATCCGGCCTGGATACACCTAGGAGTACCGCCAGATAAAAGAGGGGCCAACCATCCTTTCATATCCTCTCGGGAAGTTTTTCTGATCATGTGCTGGTAGTCATCTATAATATTATAAGTGCATTCCAACACAACGTTTATATCAGCACTGATGCACTTAACCTTCCTTTCCCTAATAACTACATGGTCTACTGGCTTGAAGGTAGCAGCCTTCCTCTTTTCCTGTGGAACTAGATTTCCATAGGCAATGTAGAACTCCCGGACCCAATTAGGAATGTAAGAACCCCGGAGTTTGGTGAAGATCTCAAACTTGTGAGCCTTTAAGGTGCGACATATTTTCGGGTATCGGTCGATCACACCATCTATAGACAACTGCTTATCTTTAATGATAGTCCTCAGTCCCTCGGCCTTTAGTCTGTTGAGAGACCGGGGAGAAGGACCATGTGCAGGTGGTGCTGGGACCATAGCCTGGTCTGGAACTAGAGGAGAAGTAGTGAACTGAGGTACCCGGATCCTAGACTGATCATTCATCCTCTTGGAGCGCATTTCAGCTCTCTGGGCTAGTAGCAGCTGATCATCCACAGGCTCAGAAATGTCTGCCTGAGGGTCTTGGTGTTCCCTCTCACTTTCACAAGTGGTGAGGTGAGGCGTGTAGACTCCCTCACTATTGGAGCTGACCTTCGATGATGGAGATGCGGGCTTCTTTCCCTTTCCTTTGCCCTTCCCACCTGTGGTAGGAACTTTGGTAGGCTTTTCTTTGGATGCAGTTGCATCCTCAATGATTATGATTCCCTTTGCCCGCTTGTGGGGCAACATGTCTCGTCCGGGTACCTTGGGTCTAGCCATATCTGCAAAATACATCAAAAAGAGTTAGAAAATTTAAAGAAAAGTTGCAGAAATCATGTTGCAAAAAGATTCGCAGAACCAATCGGCAAGTCACCGAGTCACTTTAGCGAACCAGATCGGGCTCGCCAAAAGGATTGGCTTGAAATATTTCCAGAAAAATGGCAAGTCAGTGATATGCAGGGCCCTTTTGTGAATCGCTGACTTCATTTGGCGAGCTCAGACTAACCCGCCGAAATTAACATTGTGTTTTAGAGGTTCGGGGCGCAGAAAGAGAGATCAAGGGCCCTATCGGCGTGTCGCTGAGTGAACTCGGTGAGCTCAGGCTTCTCGCTGAAATTTACAAACTCTAACTCATCCAAATCACAAAATTAAAGGTGATTAAGGGGGATGTTGGCAAACAGCCGAGCGGTTCGGCGAGCTCGACCCAGCTCGACAAACTAGCCAACGTGCCAAATTTCAACCCCGTTTTCCAAATTCAAGCTCGCAGCCCCTGAAATCAAAATCAAACTACACAGTTATGCAATGAAGCCCAGACCCAATTGACCCATGCCTCCGAGGTACTCAGACTTCCCCCGATTGTGCCAAAATTGGACATTTGATGGCTTTGGCCCATAGGAATAATGTCAAACGCTCCATCACTAGGCAAAGTACGTCATTTAGCACAATTATGGGTTACTCAGACTTCACCTAACAAGACCCAACTTAAATTTACCTCAACCAAACAATTTATGATCAATTTTAACACAAAAAAACTAGGGAAATCAACATTTTAAGCAATTTAGGCACAATTACGAAACTAAGACAGGCAAATTAACACATCAACTACGATTTCAATACAGGCCCAGCATATAACAACAAGATTTTACCAAATGCTTTCGAGTTCAACTACTAATCAAGAGTTTGGGGTTTGGAAAACCAACCTTTAAGTCGAATAAAGAATTTGATATGTTGGCGGCAATGTAATCCAAATCCAAACATGAGATCAAGAGCAAAAACAAGTGAAATAGCAAAAGTACGGGAAATATGAAGTACGGGTGTGAGTGTATGGGGTTAGAAATGAGAGAATGTGAAAGATTTTAAAATTTTAAACCGTTTGGCCTTTTAAAACATTTCAGTTCACGGCCCTTTCGGCGGTATTAGTCGACCACGCCGAACCACTCAGCGATGCGCCGAGTTGTGACTTACCTCGCATAGTTTTACAGGACCTCCAGTTAATATGGGGGTCCAAACGATGGGCAAAATCGGGATCGCCGACCTGTTCGGTGAATTGCCGATTTATCCATTAGCCCACCGAGTTTTACAGACTCCTACCTGATATTTTTGTGAGTCCGACGGCGGTCTAAGTCGGGCTTACTGACCTCTTTGGCGAGTTGTCGACTGGACACTTGGCTCGCCAACCTGCATTTCTCAAACACATTCCACCTTTTAACCTACACAATCAACACTCGTTATTCAAAAACAATCACAAAGCATTAAAAACTTGGGTCACCTCCCAAGAAGAGCCTTAGTTAACGTCGTGGCACAACGCAAGTACCCATTCTGGCTTCATTCTTAGGGTTTGCCATAGTATAACTAGGCAACCCCACTTATTGTCTTGGGTTAAGATGAGAAGAAATCTGACCCATTTAGGTCTCCAACTGCTTGATAGATACGGAATGAGAGGTCACAGTCTAGTTGAGAGTCGCTACATCTTCCTTCATTTCCTTCAAAACTTTATCTCACCCTTCAACCTTGTTGAGAATGCGTGAAAATATATCTTCAGTCCGGTGATTTATGTATCATGACACTTCATCCAATACTAAGTGTCAATGATCATTTAATAGTAATATAAACCAACTAAGTTAGTTGGGGTCGAGTCCTAAGGGAGTGGTTCGTAATTGAAAATCAATAGGCAAGTAAGAATATGTTCAAGTCAATCATATCTAAAACCATTTACGAATAAAAGCATGGTTTAAATTAGGAGTGACACAAGTGTCAATTATCAAGGGGGGTTTTGTTTAAACTATCAACTAAAACAGCAAATAATACGAAAATAACAATTATGGATACAGGATTCTTGGGATGTGATAGGATTATAGGCTAAGATAGACAACCGGGTAATTGCAATTAATAGTAAACAGTTGTAAATCAGTGAATAAGCTAGACATTAGTGGTGATAAACTTTCCCTCGAACAATTTACCCCGAATCAAATTGGTTTCTCTCGAACACCAATAAGCAGTAATTAAGCACAGCCTTCGCTTTGGTCCATTCACTCTCTCGAGCTGAATGTGTGGAAAAAGGTTTAGGGTTCACTCTCTCGAGCTGAACCCATAACAACTCAATACCCACAGACCATCGATTCAGTAATTTTGGTTTTAAAACCTCTCTCTCGAGAAAGCCAAAAACACGAAGTTAAGATTGTATTTGCAACTACAACCCATTAAATTCAACCACAATTACTGAACGAAAACACCTTTAAACGGCAATTAAACTATCAATTAACAATACCCAACAATTATATCAACCCATAATCACATAATCACACCCCAAGAATTGGGGTTTTAGCTAGACATCATAAAAAGGTAAAAATCATTACCAAGTTGTGTTTCCATCAACTTGGTAGGATTTATATTGTCTTTACAAAGGTCTAAGATGAAGAATCTTCAACACCCACTTCAAATTTCTTAGAAATGGAAATCTTCAAAGCTAAGGAAAAATGTCTCCAAAAACTCAGTTCTAAACTCTCAACTTGAAAAGTGAATAATAATGAAAACTACTGAATGTTAGATACTAAACTAAGAATTTAAAAATGTATTTATAGTCGCCCAAAAATGTGTTGCGAAGGAACATTCGACGTAATACGTCGGGATCGCCTATCCGCACGGTGATCCGCCCTTTGGTCAATTCCATCGCCTTTTTGCTTTGGCCTTCAGCATCTTCAGGTTTTGTACTGTGGGCAATATGGCACTGCATCGCGGAACCGTTCGGCGACTCGTCGACTACTCCTTTTAACCGCAGACCTGATTTTCTCCTTCAGGGCTCTGCACACTGGAATATTAGGCAAGACAATGGCCATTTGGCGACTCGCCCAGTGGATTAAGCGATCCTCAGGTTTCCTTTTGCTTGTTCTTTCAGCTGCCTTGTCTTTTTGCTCAATAGTGTCCATGCTTTGTTCCTCAATCCAAATATCTGATATTCAAGGATTTACATCAGTTGTTGGCACAAAATATGCATTTGAGGACACTAAATCTATTAAAATAAAGTCCTAAATGAGTCCAAATAGTGGACTAATCATCCGGCCACCCTCAGTATCTTTGGGCTTTGGATACTCATGGGGAGGAACATATCTATCCTTCTCCACCTCTCTTTCTTTCCAGGTGGCGTTACAATCACACCAATCTCTGTCATGGTCTCTCCATCCCTCATCTCTATTCCAACCTTGGTTTCCACCCAGCCTTGGGTAGTTAGCATGATAACCTCCTCATTGGTTGGTTAGGAAGTTCACTTCCTCATTGTACAACGCTTCAAATTTGGCCTCCTCATAGCTTACACTACTAACGGTGACATCATTCACACTCCTTGTACCAGCACCCACGACATTCTTGGCCAAGATGTCAAGTTGGGTTATCACCTTTGCCATGTTTCGGTCTCTCTCTTGATCTTTCTCAATCTGCTCCTTTGTCAATTTATAAGTAAGAGGAGAGACTTGGTCTTCGCGAGTGTACCATGCCCGGTTAATTTTGGTCATGCAATCAATGAGTTGGGATGTTATTGCATAGGGTTGTTGCATTAAGCCACCAGGAGAAAGTTAATCAGCCACCCCCTTGGTCACCGAATCGAGGCTTCTATAGAAGTATTGCAGCAGTACATTATCGAGCAATCGACGAGTTGGGCATTGCAGCACCATCTTCTTAAACCTTAGCCAAGTCTGATGGATTGTCTCACCCTCCAAACATTTGAAGCTTCGAATATTGTCCCTAAGTGTCATCATCTTTGAAGGAGGGAAAATCTCACTTGGAATGTGGTAATAAGCTCGTCCCACGAAGTGATAGAATCTCTTGGAAACTCCACCAACCACTTGCATGCTTCGCCCATTAAAGAAAATGGGAACAACATGAGCGGAACCAATTCTTGAGATATGCTCATGGGTATCCTCAACAAAATTTCTGATATGCTCATGGGGATCCTCATGAGCCAGACATCCAAACAAACCCTTCCGTTGGAGGAGCTGAAGCATAGTGCTTGTAATGAGGAAAACATTCTTTCCTTCAACTGGAGGCAAACGAATGGCCCCAACACCACCCAATTGAGTTGGGTCATTGACGTCATTGAGGTTTCCGACATCTTCTTGGTGGCCCACTTGGCTACCATTTCTTTCGTTGATGCTTATTTCCTCCTCTATTTTAACAAGCAACACAAAAACCAAAAATAAAAGTAAGCAGATTCAATTATAGCTAAGAAGAACAAAAACGAACTTCACCAAAAGACTTTCAAACAACACCACTCCCCGATAGCAGCACCATTTTGATTTAACGTTTCAAGCACACCTCATCCAATTCTAGGTGTCAACAATCGTAAAACAGTATAAAACCCAATTAAATGAGTTGGGGTCGAATCCCACAGGGAGCGGTATGTGTTTATCATTCAATTAAGAAGTATGAATGCGATCTAATCAGCCATACGAATAAACATTATTGGAAAAATACATTACACAAATTAAAGGGGTGACACGAATGTCAAATGGGGGATTTTGGTTGTGATTATCAACTACAAACAATCACAAATGATTTGAAATAACAATAGGGAGATAGATTCTCGGGTTGTGATCGATTATATGCAAATATAGGCATATGGGTAATTGCAACTACTAGTAAATAGCTAAATATCAGTGAGTAGGCTAGACTATAAGGGAGGTAGTTTTCTCTCGAACAACTACCCCGAATCAGGTGATTTCTTTCGAATATCAACACACATGACAATGAAGAACAGCCCACGCCTTAATCCATTTACTCTCTCAAGCTAAATGTGTGGGATTGGGTTTAGGATTCACTCTCTCGAGCTAAACCCAAATCAACTCAATACCCACAAATCATCAATCAATAACCTTAGTTCTAAAACCTCTCTCTCGAGCAAGCCAAGAACACAAATATAGAACTGCATTTGCAACTACAATTTTTAAATTAAACCATAATTAATGATTAAACTCACTTTTAAATAGAATTTAAACTAGCAATTAGCAATACCCATATAGTAATTTAGCTCATAATCACATGATCACACCCCAAGAATTGGGGTTTTAGCCAAGCATCATAAAAAGGTAAAAGCTATTACAGGATCGATTATCCATCAACTGGGTAAGAGAGATTTAGTCTTTGCAATGATTAATTTGAAGAAAATCTGAAAACCCACTCCCAACTTCTCCAAATCGAATTTTTCAAATCTTCAAAAGCTAAGGAAAACTATGGAGAAAAGTCTTCTAAAACTCAACTCCAATGTCTAAAAAAATTATCCAAGATGAACAATTTATGAAAAGATTAAAGATACCTAACTAAAATGTTCAAAATCTAGTTTATAGTCGCCGAATATAATCTACGAAAGCCTATTTAGCGAAGTAAGTCGGGAAACCACTCGGTGAGCCGCCCTTTAACCTCTTTCATCGCCTTTTGGCCATGGCATTCAGCATCTTCAAGGCTTTTAATTTTGGGCGATCTACTTTGGTTTCGCAAACTACTCGGTGATCTACCGACTGCTCCTTTTCTTTGCCGAGTTGGTTCTTTCCTTCAAGGCTTGGCACACTGGAACTTTAGGCGGTCAGATAGCCACTCGGCGATTCACCAATGACCTTGGCGATCACCAGGCTTTCCTTTCTTCATTCATTCAGTTTGTTTTATTTCTTTTTACCCGTTAGTGTCCTTGATTTGTTCCTCCATCTATGTACCTGAAAACCAAGGATTTAACATCAATTTATGGCATAAATTAAGCATTTGAGGACACTAAATCTATATAAACAAAGATCTAAATGAGTCCAAATCTCAAACTCATCAGGCACCTTAGACTACATGAGCACAACTACCCCACCCATGACTAGGAGCTGGCGGTGGTAGTTTTGCTCTTAAGATCTAATGGCATTACCTATATGGAGTTTGTTGTGAGATATATAATGATCTAGTTGACTCACCTTGATGTGCCTTTTGAGTGGTCTGAGGAGTGTAAGTTGAGCTTTCGAAAGCTCAAAGAGTTGATGACTACTTCTCCTACATTGACTCTTCCATTTAAGGGAAAGGGCAACACGATCTATTGTGATGCATCCAGCATTGGTTGGGATTTTGTTTATATGCAGCGGGGTCAAATTATTGCTTATTCATTGAGGCACCTTAGACTACATGAGCACAACTACCCCACCCATGACTAGGAGCTGGCGGTGGTAGTTTTGCTCTTAAGATCTAATGGCATTACCTATATGGAGTTTGTTGTGAGATATATAATGATCTAGTTGACTCACCTTGATGTGCCTTTTGAGTGGTCTGAGGAGTGTAAGTTGAGCTTTCGAAAGCTCAAAGAGTTGATGACTACTTCTCCTACATTGACTCTTCCATTTAAGGGAAAGGGCAACACGATCTATTGTGATGCATCCAGCATTGGTTGGGATTTTGTTTATATGCAGCGGGGTCAAATTATTGCTTATTCATTGAGGCACCTTAGACTACATGAGCACAACTACCCCACCCATGACTAGGAGTTGGCGGTGGTTGCTTTTGTGCTTAAGATCTAATGGCACTACATGTATGTAGTTTGTTTTAATATCTACACTGACCACTAGAGTCATAACTATATTATGACCTAGAGGGACCTTAATTAGAGGCAAGTCATTGGATTGAGTTTTTGAAGGACTGTGACCTCTCTATTCTCTACCATCCAGGTAAGATGAATGTAGTAGTGGAATGCACGAGTCGAAAGGCACTAAGTATGGGTAGTCTAGCCCTCCTATCTATTTTGGAGCAACTTTTAGCTTTGGAAGTTTAGTCCTTAGATAATCATATGGTTTGATTGGATGTCTTAGATTCAAGGTGTGTTTTAAGCTATCTGGGAGTTCAGTCTTCTCTTCTTAATCAGATCTGAAGCCGGTAGTTTGACGATTAGACCTTGATGGTTCGGTTTTAATGAGTGATTTCGGTCAGGTCACCTTAGATTCATATGAGGTTTTGTGGTTTGCAGACCATATTTGTATTCTGAGAGTTGGTGGTTTGATACAGATGATACTTTGTGAGGCCCATGATTCTAGATATTCTATTCTTCTAGGCATCCCAAAGATGTATCTTGACTTGAGGTAACATTACTGGTGGGGCAGCATGAGGAGAGATAATGCAGACTATATGTACATTTTCCTTAGTTGTTAGGAGGTGAAGGTCCAGCATTTGAGACCTAGTGGTGAGTTTCAAAGATAACCCATCGCAGAGTGGAACTGGGATCGCATCACCATCAACTTTGTGGAAGGTTTGCCTCAGACTTCTAGAAGTGTTCATAGCATTTGGGCCATCATTGATTGATTGACTAAGTTAGCACACTTCCTCTCTGTTTGGTCTTTTTTCAACGCCAAGAGGTTAGCCCGTATCTATATTCGTGAGGTGGTTGGTCTTCAAGATGTTTTAGTCTCTATTATATCAGATCGGGTTTATCAGTTTACTTTTAGCCATTTAAGGGCATTCTAGGATGAGATGGACAATTACGTTGACCTTAGCACAACATTCCACCTATAGACTGTCTTAGTGTACTTTTCAGTTTCTTGAGGGTATGTTGCAGCCTTGTGTATTAGAGTTCGGAGGTCATTGGAAAAAGTTCTTGCCTTTTCGGAGTTTGCATACAACAACATCTACCATTCTAGCATTCAAATGGCCCCATTTCAGCCTTATATGATAGGCGTTGTCACTCTCCAGTTTGTTGGTTTGAGACTACATTGCCTAGACCACTTGGCAATGACTTTATTTAGGAGGCTTTGGAGCATGTAAGGGTGATTAAGGATAGGCTTTGGAAAGCTTTGAATAGACACCGAAGTTATGCCGATCGTATGCGCCGACCTTTAAGGTGTTGAGTTAATGATAGAGTTTTTCTCCACTTGAAGCCCATGAATGGGGTGATGAGATTTGGGAATCGGGGAAAGCTTAGCCCTAGGTATATTAGGCTTTTTGAGATCCTCCGTATGGTTAGAGAGGTAAGAAATAAGTTAGATTTTCCTATGATAATCTTAGATATCCACCTAGTCTTTCATGTCTCAATGTTGTGCCGATATGTTCCAGATGAGCCTCATGTGCTCAAGTATGATGCAGTAGAGTTGAATGATCGCTTGACCTTCGTGGAGGAGACAATTCTTATTCTTCCTATAGATGTATGGCGGTTGCGCTCGAGAGCCATTCTTATTGTAAAAGTCCCTTGGAGGAATCCTGCAATTGATAAGGCTACCTAGGAGACCGAGCATGATATGCAGGAGCAGTTTCCTGGCTTGTTTGTGCCTTCAGGTACTACTTGATCTTTACTTTCGCGTATGAAAGTCTTTTTAGTAGAGAATGTTGTAATGACCTCCAGATCATATATGCAGATCATATATATGATATGCCTCCTATTCATCATTTAGACCTTTCATGTAGCAACCCCAAGTCATTTAGGACTTGCTATCATTCGTTTAGTTTTTGTGTGAGTTTTAGTGTTTTGGAAGCTTTTGAACCTTGAACGAACATTTTTTATTGGAAGTTCAGCGAGATGACTTCAGAATCCAAATATAGTTATTACATCAGCTCCATAAGGGTCATTTTGGCTAGTAACATAGTCAATACGCCCAAGGTTTTCAGTGTGAATTTGTGCGATTAGGCATTTTTAACTTTCAAGTTGAGCCTAAGTTTGACTTTAGTAAACATTCTGGATAAACGAGCTTGGATGAGAATTCCTTATGCACGGTTAAAACAAGAATGTTGAGGTTGGTCTAGAACGACCATTTATTTAGAAATCAAGGCCTCTAGGTTAATTTTGAGCCCCCTTGAAGATTTTTGCTTATAATGGAGTTTAGGAATAGGACCAACTTTTTGTTGAGAAGACCTTATATGGGAATTTCGATTGCTCCATTGAGTTTGGAATATCAAATTTTTTAGAGTTGCGTAGCTCTTTAGCGTAAACAGGGTGAACTCAGAGCACCCCGTCAAAGATTTGGAACTTGGCCAAAACGGTTTATAATTGTCACCTGGTTAAGGCAAATTAGTTCTTCACAATCTCGTGCCCCTTCATTGTGTTCGGGAAGATCTAGGCCTTAGTTATTCACAACCATGTGGCCCTATTTCAATGAAGAGATGACCTTACTTGGTCATTGCGACCATGAGTCATGTCTCTGCAATCATGATGGTCAACCTCTAGGTGAGTCGTGATCGTGACCCTCTTCCTTACGACCTCGATGAAGCTATTCACTTGCACATTGAAATATGACCAGACGTGAAGGCAACTGCCATTTCAAGTTTGAAAGTGAGTTTTCTATCTTTTTTTCCTATCGGAAATTGGTTATTCAGAATTCCGCGTGTCTGTATTTAATAAGGTTGCACGGTATAGAGATCGAATTGAATTAGTGGACCTCCGTTTGAGGTGAATCCTTGTTTTTAGTTGCTTCCCCTCTCTTTGTTTTTGAGTAAATTGCATGTGTTGTTGTGTTGCTATTTCAGGGTTCATATTGCATTTAATTTTGGAACACAAGTTCAAGGCACAATTTAGGACCTCTTGATAGAGTTAATTTCGAAATTCACGGCATGAATTCCACTATTCCTATTTGAATCTAAAATTGGTCCTTTTACGTTTTATGTGTTTTTTGTGTCCTATCGACCGTACTTAAGTTGTGATCCTATTTTTGGTAGTGTGGAACCATTCGGAAGCTGTTACGAAAGGAAAAGCTCTTCCTTGTGATTTTGAGTGTGCGTTGTTGGCCTACATATTGGCTGTAATTTCCTTTTTATTTAGATTGAGCATGAATATGTAAATTCATGATGATAAGTGTGAATAGGGGCGGGTACCTAGTTATTTCTGATTTTCTTCTTAGGAACCATGATTTAGGGTTAATTACTATTGTATCGAGGGTAGCACCATGCTACTAGGGTTGGTTGTGTAACTTGCATGCTATGTGAAAATTACTTGTGTTTTATTTGTTTGTTGATGCATGTTTGACCTTAGCCCAAGACAGGCAAGTGTTGCCTTATACTTTTGAACCTTGTAGTTTGCTTTGTCCCCTACGTCAATTCGGACTAACTAGGTCCGTATAAGTTGGAATAGCAGACTTGAGTCTGATAGTCTGAGCCTTCGCATAGGCGTTATCGTTGCATGTGGACCTTCTATATTCTCTCTCTCACTCCATATTTTTGCGGCTTAGAGGCGTTACTAGAGGTTCGTGCTATCGTAATGTTTGGAGACTGATTTGTGCTTGGCTGGGAGATTTTTGTTGGTACCTGTGGGAGTGGACATCAATCAAGTGTGGCTTGGAGCCTATTTGAGATCCTCTTCAGAGTTGATATGCTCCCAGATCACTCTTGCTAGCTAGGCGGTCTGTCCCTGGGAGTGGACTGGCTGGTTGGGCGGCCTTCTTATCTGAGATATACTATGGAGTCAACACGCCCCTGGGTCACTCTTGCTAACTGGGTAGTTCTTCCTTGAGATTGAACTGTTTGGCTGGGTAGCTTGGATTGGTTGTCACTCTTGCTAATGGGGTTGGGAGTTTACTTGTTGGTTGATTGTCACTCTTGCTAGCAGGGCTGGCTGGGAGTTTAGTGGTTCTTGGATTCTTATTTCTCATAGATATAGCTATTTTGTGTACCTGTCGGGCTTTTAGTGGTCCGTTTGATTTTTATTTAACTAGGGCTTGAGTGTACCTTCTAGGCTTATGGGTCCAGTAGGTTTAGTTTATCTATACTTAGATTTACTTCCTATATTCTTTTTTGCCTTCATTCTTTCCTGCTTTGAGCATTGTTTATATGTAGATTTTATCTTTTCTGATTTTATTTACCTTTCTTGTTCAGTCGGCCTATGATGCCTACTAAGTACCTTGTTTTGGTACTAATGCAGCATGTTGCATCTTTTTCGGATGCATGTCCTAGTACCAGCTACCATCGGTGATCGTTCTTTCAATATTTTGCAGCTTGTGGATAGCGGAGACGAGGGTGAGCACTTGGTGTCGTGGACCAACCTCTCTCTTTTTGTCCATATGTTATGTTGTATTTTTCCTTTGAGATGACTTTTTTTTTCCACTTTTGGGACTAGCATTTGCTTTTGTTAAATAGCTCTGTACTCGTAACTTCAAGATTCTAGGAGGGTTTCCATTATATGTAGGTTTTGGTTTGCTTTTCATTCCTGTATTTTCTTGTTGTTAGTATTATTTCATGTGTAGTTCTGCCCTTATAACTATTACTCTTCAATGCTATTAACTTCGGTGAAACATATAAATGGATTGGGGATGAATCACCTATGAAAATTTTAAATGATCTCAACTTGTCACATAAAAGAGATCCCCAAGAATTTATGAGTGAATGGTTGTAATTTATGACTGAAGAAGCATGAAGGTTGAAATTGTTGTGACTATTCATAGAAAATTAGTCCTTTTTTAATAAATAAAATATGTATGTTAATTAAAATGGTATTAATGTTCTAAAATTATACAAATATTATTGAAATATGTATGTGATGAAAATCGTAAGAGGAGAATACGAGTGTGAATTGATGAATAATTTGCTTCAATTTGTTCACTAACTCTTTCTTATGTGGTACTTCGAATTTCATTGAATTTCAAACTTAAAAAATTGTTTAAATAACATTTGAGATATTTTAAGAAGAAGAAGAGTAAAAAACC
Source organism: Solanum tuberosum (assembly GCF_000226075.1). Taxonomy (NCBI): domain Eukaryota; kingdom Viridiplantae; phylum Streptophyta; class Magnoliopsida; order Solanales; family Solanaceae; genus Solanum; species Solanum tuberosum. The sequence continues at coordinate 1,590,001 of NW_006239003.1, forward strand.
TAAAAAATTGTATTTTAAAGTGAGAGGAAACTCCTCTATTAATAGCTAACAAATAGTAGTGTGAATATGTGCTAATTAATTGTGGCTTATCAAAAAAAAAGTCAGAATTCTTCAAAAAAGTCACTACTTATCAGAAAAGTCATAACTCTTTGAAAAAATCACAATCCTTAAGAAAAGTCACAACTCATCAGAAATGTCACTACCCGTCAAAAAAGCCACAACCCTTTAGAAAAGTCACATCCCTTTGATGTGAAAAGGTATCTACTTTTAATTTGATACAGTAAATTAAATTAAAAAAAAATTGAATATTTTTAATTGGGGGTATTATAGTAATTCAATATTTAAGTTTGGGAGTTCATGCTTTTAAGGCAGTACTAGTTTTTTGACACATGTGTTGCACGAGATTACATATTCAGAAAATATATGTTATATTAAACAGTATTGCTTATTTAAGCGAAAATTTGAATAATAATCTTAGCACAAAATAATATTGCAGATTCTTTTGTGAATGTTTAATGTGGATCGTCATATATATCTCTTATTCACGCGAACCTATGAAGATGATCAATGAAAATTGTATTAGTTAAATGCAATAATGTATATATATTTATTTCAATTTGATGAGGTTCAATTATTTAATTAGTTGTATATCACTAATATTACCTTATATACAACATTTATTGTGTATTTTTCTTATCATCTAACCAGATGTGCTTTGTACGTGTGTTCTACGTTAAACTGTTTAGATGTCATATGAACATGTGAAGAGAACAACTACATTTTATCTTTTATAACTATTTTTTGTATATTTTATTTTATAAGTTATAACATAATAGATGATGTTTTTGTTGTTGGCTCTCATATTTGACTTCTTGATTGATTGTGTACATAAATCAAAGATAGTTATTTGACTGTCCATAGTTAACTGAGAAAAGTTTCCTTTTATTTTTACCGGAAAAACTAAAAAGTAAATTAAAGAATATATTCTATTTGTGAAATCATATATATAATCACTTATTTTATCTTACACCCAACAAAGATATAGTTCATATACTTGTAAACAATTTTCAATTTATTCAACCAAGCATGATTCCTCAAAGGAAAAATAAAAACATTGTGTTATCACATATATAGGGGTGGTATAATAATGTGAAAAATGATTAGTCACAAGTTAATATAAGGAAAGATAAAAGATAGAAATAATTAATGTAATAACTATGAAATTCATAATATTATAACTTAGAATGTAACAAAGTCACACTAAGAGTATTTATAATGTTATAACTAAAGAATTAATGTGCAATAATTGAATTTCTAATAAATTTTATACTTACATAAATAAATAGGACATTTAATAAATGTTACTATTTTTTATAAATATTAGATTTTAATTTAGTGTAGGGCCAAAATGTAAATGTTTATTCCATATTACTGAATATAAAATTTATTTTGTAAATGATAAATTTTAAGTGAATCATATATATTCACATATTTTCACATTTGTTGTGTGTTTTTTTTTTTAAAAAAAAACTCGGAATATTTTAAAATAATATATTTTAAAGTTAGAAGATCTTGTTTACTTGATAATAAATTAGTGACATATATAATACTTTAATTTAAATGTAAATACTTACCCAAATATAAATATATATTTGCATTAATGAAAATATTTATCTCATAAAAATTAGCTATTAAGTAAATAATAAAAATTAAACTAATAGGAACTTCAACTAGCGTTATTACAAGTCATATGATCTTTTCTTCGTCTAAAATACAGAAATAGTAAGAAATAGTAAATAAGTAAAATAAAAGGGCAATATTTATATAGTAATAACTATTTTAAAGTAAACTTCCTGATAATCTAATCACATAAGTAGCATTGATAAATAAAGTCATTATTTTATCTTGAGCATCAAAAATACAAATCCTGACGATTCTCTAAATTATGGAAAAAGATATTCAGAAGTACATGTTCACTTCATATATTGGAAAATTACATACCAATGTATATATTAAGCAAAAAATAATTATTATATCATTAAAATTATTTTCCTCAAGTACTTGAGGTTATGGAATATACCCTCTTAGGATAGAATGATATAGTTCATCAGAATAGTAGTACCTCATATTACGCTAAACTTCGAACTCACTCAACGACAATAAATCACACAAAAATAATTAAATGCAAGAAGAAGAAGAGTAGAAGATTAAAAAAAATTGTGGTTGAAAAATGAGATGAAGACCCTCTATTTGTAGTCAACAAAAAGGGTAGTATGAACAAGTGTTTTTTGTGTCTTATCTAAAAAGTCATGACCTTTCCGAGAAGTCACAACCCTTTGTAAAAGTCATAACTAATTGAAAAAATCACAACTTTTTGGAAAAGTCACAACTCATCGAAAAATCATGAGCCTTTGAAAAAAGACACAACTTATCGAAAAAGTCACAACCTAAGGTAGGGATATTATAGTAATTTAACATTCAAGCTAGGACTTCATGCTTTTAAGGTAACTAGTTTTTCGACACGTGTGTTGCACGTGATTATCAATTTAAAAAATTAAGCGAAGATTTGAATAATAAGATTTGCACAAAATAATATTGCAGATTCTTTGTGAATGTTCAATGCGGATCATCATATATATCTCTTATTCACACGAAACTATGAAGAGGGTCAATGAAAAAATTTATTAGTTAAATGCAATAATGTATATAGTTATTTCAATTTGATGAGGCTCAATCATGTAATTAGTGGTATCTCACTAATATTACCATATAGACGATATTTATTGTGTATATTTCTTGTCATCTAACCAGATGTGTCTTGCACGTGTATTCCACTTAATTTGTTTAGATATCATATGAACATGTGGGGAACAACTACATTTTATTTTTTTAGAACAATTTTTGTATATTAATTTTTATTTTATAAGTTATAACATAATAGATGACGTTCTTTTTGTTGGCTCGCATATTTGACTTTTAGATTGACTGTGTAAATCAAAGATAGTTATCTGACTTTCCATAGTTAACTGAGAAAGGTTTCCTCTTTTTTTTTTAACGAAAAAACTAAAAATTAAAATTAAAGAATATATTCTATTCATAAAATAATTTATATAATCACATGTTTATCTTACACCTAACAAAAATACAGTTCATATACTTGTAAACAATTTTTCATTTATTCAACCAAGCATGATTCGTCCAAGGAAAAATAACAACTCCGTGTTATCATATATATAGGGGTGGTATAATAATATGAAAAATTATTGGTCAAAAGTTAATATAAGGAAAGATGAGTTAATATCTTAAAAGGTCACTGAACTATGAGAAATTATCTTGTAAAGTCACTAAACTTAATTTTGTATCACTAAAATCACTCAACTTAACACATTTGTTTTCTAAAATCACTCAACTACAATTTATCATTAAAACAAATTTGACATGGCAAATTAAATTATTTTGTATGCCATGTCATTGTGGACCCCACAAATAAATAAACTTATAAAATTTATTTATTTTAATGTCATGTAATCATGGACCCCATAAATAAACAAAATTATAAAATTTATTATTTTTATGTCTTCCCCTCTTAAATCTGTTTTTGCAATAAAATTCGTAACGTTTTTTTTGGGACTATTTTTGGAAATAAATGTTAAACTCAATGGCACTGACTATACTGTCTCCCGTGTCCACCATGTACATCAATTCCAATTTAAAATAAGAAAAACACAAGTAAGTAGTAACATTAGAGCATTTCTAAAAATATATTACATACTAGGCTGTTATGAGCATCATTGTTAGCCAAAAAAAAAGAGACAACAATATATTGTGTCGTAATAGGTGTTTCACATAACCACAAAAAATTACAAAGATAATTTCTATACTTTGCTATGATTTCCAATCTTCTTCTTCTTTTGAACTTTGACAATGTACTCCTTCATGACTTTTCTCTTAAAGAGTCTGCCTCTCTTAGAAGTATGAACTAACCTCCTCTGAATACCGGGGAAAAAAATTAGAATACAAAAAGCCCTAAAACCATTTCGAGATTCTACAATAAAAGGATAATATAGCTAAAAAATTATATTTTTTACTTCGTTTTGAAGTAGGATTGGTTTAGCAAGTGTGTAGTGGTCCCTTTTGTCAGTATTAGAAATTTGTGGGTGC
>NW_006239003.1:1594179-1606560 GCF_000226075.1 Solanum tuberosum
GGGGGGGATCTTTTACAGATTTCATCACATTATTCCTCGAAGAAGTGAAGGAATCCATTGTATATGAAAATTTTCAGCATCAATAACCTTAAAATAGCTTTACAACGCCTCTCTGTGGATGAGAATTTTAGGAGAAATAGAGAAAGAAGTAGAAGAAGGAAGTGGGAGATTTGGCAAAAGAAATAGGGTTTTAGTGTTTTAGAAGAAAACAACTTGTGGGTGGGTGGGTATATTATTAATAAATATATTTTATGATTTTATTTATTTGTGGGGCCATGATTACATGGCATAAAATATATATTATTTTGCCATGTCAGATTTATTTTGGTGACAAATATTGTTTAATGATTTTTGTAGATAAAAGTGTTAAGTTGAGTGATTTTTGTAGATAAAAGTGCTAAGTTGAGTGATTTTAGTGATACAAAATAAAGTTTAGTGACTTTACAAGATAATTTCTCATAGTTCAATGACATTTTAAGATATTAACTCAAGGAAAGATGAAAGATAAAAATAATTAATGTAATAACTATTAGATTTCATAATATTATAACTAAAGAGTGTGAAAGTGTGAATAATTAGTAATAACTAAGAGAATTTATAATGTTACAACTAAAGAATTAATGTGCTATAGAAAATTTTTTGTAATGACCCGAACCGTCATTAATTATGAGGGACAGAAATCTGGGAAAAACTGGGCCATTGTCCCGCCAGAGCGGGCCAGGTGCCGCTAGGGAGACAGCGCCATAGCGAGGTAAGCTGGCGCCAGAGCGGGATAGGCGAGGCAGAACGTAAATTACGAGAAATCATATTTCCTCCATTTTCCTAAAATACCTCAATAAGTCGTAAAACACCCTAAAAATCTCAGAAAATCTACTTTATCCATGGTAAGGGATGAGAAGGAGAATTATAGAGTGACGATGGTGAAATATTGTGGATTCTTGGCCAAATCTACCATCGCGAAGCCCGTAAAAATTAGAATCAAAGTCCAAACTCCGTGCAACTGCTTGGCGCCCAGGTAGGCTAGGTTTCATGAATTTAGTAGTTTAAATCTGTGTTCACCGTGTAATATCTGTAAATCAATGGTAGGATCTATGCGTAGACCTTCGTGCACCGAATTATTTATGATTCAAAACCCTAGAAAGAAGCCTTAGACGATGAATTAGGGCTGAGTCTGGTTGAATTAGGGTTTGCATGAGGTGGGTGGATGAATAATACGTAGGTGATTGGTTGTGATTCTATGATTGTGTGATGTATGATGTTCTTTCTTGATTGTGATACCTATATGTACATGAATGATGCATTATTGATCACACTTGTTTTATATGAGATAGATGAAATATGATTGCCATGAAATCATGACTTAAATGTATGATCTTGAGGATATACTTGTGGTTGTGGTTGTGGTGTGATGGATCGGTTGCCACGTTCCGGCATAACTAACTTGGATCGGTTGCCACATTTCGACATAACTATGGGATCGGTTGCCACTTTCCGGCATAACTATGGGATCGGTTGCCACATTCCAGCATAATTTATTGGATCGGATACCATGTTCCGGTATGCTAACTGTTTGGGTTTGGGTTCCATGAGAGGACCATGGAAAAATTGTATTATGTGATATAAAATGTGAACAATCATTGTTCGTAAATGTTATTAATGTGGTACATGTTCGACATATGCCTGTGATTATAATGTTGTTTGACTTGCTTATGTTGCACTTAGTGGAATATATTATGACGGTTATATTTGATAGTCTTTGTGTTAAGCGAACTTGTTAGACATGGTGAAAGAGTAAAGTATTCAAGGGGCGAGTAATGGATAGTGAGGGTGGTTCGTGTGTTGTAATTGCGAGAAGTAAGGGTAGCAAGTGTGATGAAACATGCTTAGGTGGATTTCACTTGGGGGGAAAGAGATTGGGTTTAGTGGGAAGAAAGCTTGATTTAATGTACTATGTGACCATGGTTGGTTCGTGTAACGAGGAACTAAGGGTATGACGTGAACGGAATGGTTAGTGGGAATGTTGGTGGTTGTGTTTGGGAATTTCTCTATGTGTTAGAATGGTTAGGCTATGATCAAGTACCTGGTAGTAGGTTGATTGAGAAGGATGTTAGTGGTCCGAATACTAGTGTATAATGGAAGTATTTCAAGGGAGGGTAAAGGTGGAGGAGCGAGTGGTCTATTGTATATTTCTACTAGTTGGCTTCTTATGTTATGTGGTGGGCGTCGGGTTGACCGATGATGTCTACTAGCACGTGTGTTTTGTACTGATACTACTCTTGCTATGTCTTTGACATAGTCTGGATCAAGGATTAGTGACGTTTCATTAGGTGAAGACGAAGAAAATTTCCAGCAGCTTCTATTCTTTCTTCCGCATGGTGGGAGCTGTGTCTTTTATTTATTGTCCAGTTGTACTCTTAGTAGATCTTGTACCTGTTTAGACTAGATCCATGGGAGTTGTTTAAATTACTTTAGAAGTTGAACCAAAAGTGTGTCTAAAAGTATTATTTATAAAATGATAAGTATTATAATTATTTCTGTTTTATTTAAATTTCCAAATGTTTTTACTATTGGGATATGAGGGTTCTCCTACTTAAGTGTTAGAGTGGGTGCCCGCACGATCTGGTGGGTTGGGTCGTGATAATTGGTATCAGAGTTTAAGTTACTGGTCTCCCCGTACAAGAGAAAAATGTGGACTAGACTCATATGGATTGGTGTGTTGACGTCCATATCTAATCTTCAGGAAGCTAGGAAGCATTCTAGGAAATTGTTCCACTCATTCTCTCATTTCCTGCGAAGTGTCGCTTGTGGTATGAGTTGAGTCCAATTGGTATCTCCCGATTCCAATTGGTATCTTAACAAAGTGAACTAAAAGTCGTGGTCACGACTTAAGGAGCACAAGCAAGGTAATTGGAGCCTGGATGACCAGTAATGGTCATCTATGGAACGAACTAACTAATAAATTGAAATTGCATGTGCATTGTATTTTGGAAACTGTGAATGTGTGATTCTTGATGTTTGAATTAACTGCATATATAAAGTTGTAATTTCTTGAATGTTATGAGGTGAATATGTGTGCTATAAATATGAGTTTTAAACCTTGATATGGAGTTGTGGAAATTATTAAGTGCAACTACTCGTGTAATGTAAAATTCGTTGAGAAAAAAAAAGTCAGAACTTAGCTGGTGCGAGGGTCTAGCTAACTTATCAGGTGATTCATAAAATGGAATGTGGACGTGCGTCACAACCAATTAATAATCGTGTGAATGTCTGGGTGTATCCTGGGGATATGTGGGTGTAACGTTCAATTAATGAGAACTAGTGGGATGTCGTGTCGTTAAGTTTGATTTGGATTAGTTAATGATTTTCCTAGCTTGGAGACTTATCCTAGATTGTTTGGTTAAGCTGGAAACCTTGGGGAAATCATAGAAAAATGAAAAGAATCCAGAAATTATTTGCCAGGGTTCTAGTCCCGTCTGAGCCGCTGGAGCGGGATTATTCCCGCCATAGCGACACCGCCAGCGATGGATTTTTCCCGCCATAGCGGGACAGGGCGAGGCAGAACCTCAACCCAGTTTCTCCTGTTTTCCCTAACTTCGAAATGTCAACCCAAATGGGATCCGAACAAACCCCTTCAACTCCAAATAGTGTTCAGCAACAACAGAAGTAGAGAGATTATAAAACCTTCAGTCTTAATATAAGGCTGCATCAGACAGCAAAAACTAGCATCCTCGTGCTTACAAAAACTTAGGAAATCATAAGATAAATCAAAGTGTCTTAAAAATTTGCAAGCCCAAGAATGGCGAAGAAAGCAACTCAGGAACCCTGCGATCGAGAGCTGTCGGTGTCAGAATCTAACTCCTCCAGGGGAACCAGGCCGGTCACGGCCTTCTTCAGCTCCGAAAACTGAACGTAATCATCCTTCTCCGCTATGGGCATCTCCTGCCCAGAAGCGACACAGGTAAACATGATTTTTACAGCCTTCCAGAGCCGAATCATCAGACGGTCCCTCGCTAAGTTCTTCTTCCTCTCCTGACACAGCTGGCAACGGAGACATCTCGACCTCTAAGGCAGTGTTGGGTGGAACCGAAGTGAAGTCGGCATAGGCACTCCCCATCTTCTTCCGGACAGCCTCCAGATCCTCTTCAACCCGTGCACCTAAAATCGGGTCCTCGTCGTCCGAATCCACAGCCTCCTTACTGTTGCTAGCCCTGCCCGTCCTCCTCCTCCTCTTGCTCCTAGAAGTAGAACTTGTCCTAACCAAAAGAGGGTGAAGAGGGGGATCCATGGGAAGTACCTCGTCAGCATCAAATAGAGGCACTCCTGCCCGCTTGCACAGGGCAGTGATAAGGCCAGGGAGAAAGAATGTCTTCTTGTTACCCCGATAGAACATCTTCTATTCTTAGATGATCTTCTCCCCCACGTTCAGTTGTATACCCTGTATGGCGCAGGCCACCACCAAAGCCAGGGGAAAGGTCACATCGGTGAGGTTGTCCGATGGGCGGATCCTCCTAGTCACCAAGTGCAGCCACCTCTTAGCATCAGGTGACCAGTTTGTGCTAGTAATACCCTCAGCAGTAGCCCAGTGAACCTGATCCCAGCGCGTAGGCTCTACAAGAGTGTCCCTCAGCCACTCCAGATCTATCTCCCTCAGCCTGGTCTCATACTCATAGTTCGGGACCTCCGGTACCTCTAGGGCCTCATTGATAGCAGTTGCATTCAAAGAAATGTCAACTCCCCTGATGCGAATGACGGGGTGAGGGTTGTCCCATTGCATAGTAGGCAGGATGGTGTAGAACTCCCTCACCCAAGTAGAGCGTTCATCTGTGGGAGCCTCAGTCAGTGGAATCTACCCGAACTCTACCAGACGAGCATAGAAGGCAGGCTCCTTCTCCTCTAACTTGTGCAACACAAACCCCCTCTCGTAATATAACCCCGTGTTGTGGTTATCGTGATGTCTCTCCCGACTCGCGGCATCGGAAACCGGATGAAAGGTAAGTGTTCTTCATTTTTTCCTGCCATTTAGAAAGCCTACAATAAGTAGAATATAAGTTAGAATGCAAAAGTATAATCGGGGAAAGGCTAAAAAATGAGAATTAAGAAAAGAGAATTTTTGGTATTAAGAGTAAGGCCACTGCCTAGCGCATCCCGCCACAGCGGCCATAATCTCGCCTTGGCGGGATTATGAAGGCTTCCATAGCGGGATGAAGGCTACCAGAGCGGCCTTCATCTAGGAAAAACACAGGTGCATCAATGACACCTTTTCATCCCAAAACCCCCCATTTTCGACAGAATTCCAGCAGATCAGGGTATAAAAACTATCCTAGAACATAAATAAGCAATCATTTGCTAAAATAACTCCTACAAGAGGCCTAAATCGGAGTTTTACACCAAGAGACCCTTCAACTTCCCCCACCCATTTTTGTACCGATTTACCCGTATTTTTGAGACATTCTTACACCCAGGACATTGTGGGAACATTGGGGACGTAAGGGAAGTACCCATGCTACGTTTATTATATCAATCTAACAACCTAGATAAAATTCAAAATAACTACCCGGAAAACCGTCTTTGATTCGATCAATTAGCAGCATGCAATCGTATTTAAATAATCTACGGAAGTAAAGAGTGTAAGAATGAGAAGCTTACCTTAAAACTCGATGGTCAGAGCGAGGGGTTAGAGAGGTTTTGGGAGAGTTGAGTAAGGGAGAAATAGAGAAATGAGGAAATTCGTTCCTCATTCCCCCTTTACTGTTTTCGATCTTCCGCCTCAGCGGGAGATCTCTCGCCATAGCGACCCCTCCTTAGCGGGAGGGTTGCCGCCCTAGCGGGCCAGGCTGTGTGAATTTAATACATTCAGTTCTTCGTGTGGATTTCATTTTTCCCTCTAGTCGGTAGGGTATAGTACCCCCTTCCGTGCGTTAATTAAGTGAAAAGTCGGCTTTCGTCGTGATCCCGTAGTGGACCAATCCTTTAATTTATAATGAATCAAAATAGGGCACATGATGTTTGTGCACTAGTCATTCGGGAATGAACGAGGGGTAAATTGGTATCTTTTGTAACGACCCGAACCGTCATTAATTAGGAGGTATAAAAATCCGGGAAAAATGTGGGCCATTGTCCCGCCAGAGCGGGCCAGGTGCCGTTAAGGCGGCGGTGCCATAGCGGGGTAAGGTGGCCCCAGGGCAGGATAGGCGAGGCAGAACGTAAATTACGAGAAATCTTATTTCCTCCATCTTCCTAAAATACCCAAATAAGTCGTAAAACACCATAAAAACCTCAAAAAAGTTGTTCTAAGCTTGGGAAGGGAGGAGAAGGAGAATTTTAGCATGAGGATGGTGAAATCTTGTGGATTATTGGCCAAATCTACCGTCGCGAAGCCTGGAAAAATCGAAATTGAAGTGCAAACTCCGTGCAACTGCTTGGCGCCCAGGTAGGCTAGGTTTCATGAATTGAGTAGTTTAAATTTGTAATCACCGTGTAATATTTGTAAATCAATGGAAGGATTTATGCATAGACATTCGTGCACTGAATGATTTATGATTCAAAACCCTAGAAAAAAGCCTTATATGATGAATTAGGGCTAAGTCTGGTTGAATTAGGGTTTGCATGAGGTGTGTGGATGAATAATCCGTAGGTGATTGGTTGTGATTCTATGATTGTGTGATGTATGTTGTTCTTGCTTGATTGTGATACCTATATGTACATGAATGACGCATTATTGATCACAGTTGTTGTATATGAGATAGATGAAATATGATTTCCATGAAATCATGACTTAAATGTATGATCTTGAGGATATACTTGTGGTTGTTATTGTGGTATGATGGATCGGTTGCCACGTTCTAGCATAACTAACTTGGATCGGTTGCCACGTTCCGGCATAACTATGGGATCGGTTGCCACGTTCCGACATAATTTAATGGATCGGATACCACATTCTAGTATGCTAACTGTTTGGGTTTGGGTTCCATGAGAGGACCAATGATGTGGAAAAATTGTATGATGTGATATAAAATGAAAACCATCGTTGTTCGTAAATGTTGATAATGTGGTACATGTTCGATATATACTTGTGATTATAATGTTGTTTGACTTGCTTATGTTGCACTTTATGGACATATATTATGGCGGTTATATTTGATAGTCCTTGTGTTAAGCGAACTTGTTATACATGGTGGAAGAGTAAAGAGTTCGAGGGGCGAGTAATGGATAGTGAGGGTGGTTCGTGTGTTGTAATTGTGAGAAGTAGGGGTAGCAGGTGTGATGAAACATGCCTAGGTGGATTTCACTTGGGGGGAAAGAGATTGGGTTTAGTGGGAAGAATGCTTGATTTAATGTACTATGTGACCATGGTTGGTTAGTGTGACGAGGAAGTAAGGGTATGACGTGAATGGTTAGTGGGAATGTCAGTGGTTGTGTTTGGGAATTTCTCTATGTGTTAGAATGGTTAGGCTATGATCAAGTACCTGGTAGTAGGTTGATTGAGAAGGATGTTAGTGGTCCGAATACTAGTGTATAATGGAAGTATTACAAGGGAGGGTAAAGGTGGAGAAGCGAGTGGTCTATTGTATATTTCTACTAGTTGGCTTCTTATGTTATGTGGTGGGCGTCGGGTTGACCGATGATGCCTACCAATAAGTGTGTTTTGTACTGATACTACTCTTGCTATGTCTTTGACATAGTCTGGATGCAGGATTGGTGACGTTTCATTAGGTGAAGACGAAGAAAATTTCCAGCAGCTTTTATTTTTTCTTCCGCATGGTGGGAGCTGTGTCTTTTATTTATTGTCCAGTTGTACTCTTAGTAGATCTTGTACCTGTTTAGACTAGATCCATGGGAGTTGTTTAAATTACTTTACAAGTTGAACCAAAAGTGTGTCTAAAAGTATTATTTATAAAATCATAAGTACTATAATTATTTCTGTTTTCGTTAAATTTCTTCATGTTTTTACTATTGGGATATGAGGATTCTCCTACTTAAGTGTTAGAGTGGGTGCCCGCAGATCCGGTGGGTTGGGTCGTGACAATTTCTAATAACTTTTATACTTACACAAATAAATAAGATTTTTAATTAACGTTACTATTTTTTTTATAGTTATTAGATTTTAATTTAGTGTAGGGACAAAAGGAAAATGTTTATTCCATATTACTGAATATAAAATTTATTTTGTTAATGCTAAATTTTAAATTATTCATACATATTCACATATTTTCACATTTGTTGTGAGTTATTTATTTATTTTTAAAAAGAACTCTGAAAATTTTAAAATAATATATTTTGAAGTTAGAAGATATTGTTAATTTGATAATACATTCGTGACACACACACTCTTTTGTCTTGAGCATATAAAAAGGCTATGTTTAAATAGTAACAACTATTTTGAAGCAAACTTCCTGACAATATAAATCACATAAGTAGCATTGATAAATAAAGTCATTCTTTTGTCTTGAGCATCAGAAACCAAATTGTGACAATTCTCTATCTCTTGAGAAGTTTAATATTTTGGAAAAAGATATTCAGGAACATATATCTACATCACAAGAGAAATTTTTAATAAAAACAAATGAATTTATATAACAATAATAATTAAACTAATACAAACTTCAACTAGCGTTATTACAAGTCATATGAACTTTTATTCGTTGAAAATACTGAAAATGTTAAGAAATAATAAATCAGTAAAACAAAAGAGCAATGTATACATAATAATAACTATTTTGAAGCAAACTTCATGTCAATTTACATCACATAAGTAGCATTGATAAATAAATTCATTCTCTTGTCTTGGGCATTAGAAAAATAAATCGTGATAATTATCTAACTTTTGAGAAGTTAAATAGTTTTGGAAAAAGATATTCAAAAGCATATATCTATATCACAAGAGAAATTGTTAATAAAAGCAAATAAATTTAGAATATAATAAAAATTAAACTAATACAAACTTCAACTGGCGTTATTACAAGTCATATAAACTTTTCTTTATCGAAAATACTTAAATATTAGGAAATAGTAAATCAATAAAACAAAAGGGCAATGTTTATATAGTAATAATTATTTTGAAGCAAACAACCTAACAATCTAAATCACACAAGTAGCATTTATAAATAAAGGCATTCTTTTGTCTTGAGCATCAAAAAATAAATCGTGACAATTCTCTAAATCTTGAGAAATTTAATAATTTTTAAAAAGGATATTCAGAAGCATATATCTACATCACAAGAGAAATTGTTATAAAAAATAAATGAATTTAGATTACATCATGTTAACTTCATATATTGGAACATTACATACTATTGTATATATTAAGCAAAAAAATAATTATTATATCATCAGAATTATTTTCCTCACGTACTCGAGGTTAAGGAATATACCCTCTTACAATAGACAATTTACTTCATTAGAATAGTGGTACTTCATATTCCGCTTAACTTTGAACTCACTCAACGACAATAAATCACACGAATTTTTTTATAATGCAAGACGAAGAAGAAGACTAGAAGATTAAAAAAATTGTGGTTGAAAATGAGAGGAAGCCCCTCTATTTATAATCAACAAAGGATAGTATGAGCAAGTATTTTTTGTGTCTTATATGAAAAGTCATGACCTTTCCAAGAAGTCACAACCCTTTGAAAAAGTCACAACTATTTGGAAAAGTCACAACTCTTTGGAAAAGCCACAACTTATAGAAAAATCACAACCCTTTGAAAAAAGTCATAACTTATCAGAAAAGTCACAACTCATCGAAAAAGTCACAACGTAAGTTAGAGATATATGAATTTATACTACAATAAAAATTAAACCAATAAAAACTTCAACTGGCGTTATTATAAGTCTTATGAACTTTTATTCATTGGAAATACTGAAATATTAAGAAATAGTAAATCAGTAAAATAAAAAAGCAATGTTTATATAGTAATAGCTATTTTGAAACAAACTTCCTGACAATCTAAATCTCATAAGTAGCATTGATAAATAAAGTCATTCTCTAGTCTTGGGCATAAGAAAAACAAATTGTGACAATTCTCTAACTCTTGAGAAGTTGAATAATTTTGGAAAAGGATATTCAGAAGCATATATCTACATTACAAGAGAAATTGTTAGCAAAAGCAAATGAATTTAGACTACAATAAAAATTAAACTAATGCAAACTTCAACTGGCGTTATTACAACTCATATAAACTTTTCTTTGTCGAAAATACTTAAATATTAAGAAATAGTAAATCAATAAAATAAAAAGGGCAATGTTTATATAGTAATAATTATTGAAGCAAATAACCTGACAATCTAAATCACATAAGTAGCATTGATAAATAAAGCCATTCTTTTGTCTTGAGAATCAAAAAAAATCGTGACAATTCTCTTAATCTTGAGAAGTTTAATAATTTTTAAAAAAGATCTTCAGAAGAATATATCTATATCACAAGAGAAATTGTTAACAAAAACAAATGAATTTAGGCTACATCATGTTAACTTCATATTTTGGAACATTACATACTACTGTATATACTAAGAAAACAAAATATTACATCATCAAAATTATTTTCCTCAAGTACCCAAGGTTAAGGAATATACCCTCTTAGGATAGAACAATTTACTTTATCAGAATAGTGGTACCTCATATTCCGCTAAAGTTCGAACTCACTCAACGACAATAAATCACACTAAATTTTTTAAAATGCAAGAAGAAGATTAGAAGATTAAAAAAAATTGTGGTTGAAAAATGAGAGGAAACTCTTCTATTTATAGTCAACAAAGGGTAGTATGAGCAAGTGTTTTTTATGTCTTATCTGAAAAGTCATGGCCGTTCCAAGAAGTCACAACCCTTTGGAAAAGTCACTACTTATTAAAAAAGGTCACAACTTTTTGAAAAAGTCACAACTCTTTGGAAAAGTCACAACTCATCGAAAAAGTCACAACCTAAGCTAGAAATATTATAGTAATTTAACATTCAAGTTAAGAGTTCATACTTTTAGCTATTTTCACCATATTGTTTCTTGTCATTAGCTTCACCAATTGATGCTTTCAAATAATCAAAAAAATTAAGGGAAGATTTGCACTCTGTTATTTCAATTAACATAACACGTATTTTATAAATTATTCCAAACTTATTGATCTTAAGTAGTTCTCTTTAGATAATATGTTAGGTATATGTCAATTAAATTTCAGGCTTTTGAAACTGAAATTTTGTTTGATTTGTCAAATGATTTATCTTTATAGTGCAAGGGGCATAAGTTGTTTAGGTGAAGAATTAATTGAAGAGAAAAATATAAATATATATAGACGGTGAGTTCCTCCATCTTTTCTCTTTATCATTCATTTTCTTGTAACTCTCTTCCTTACTTTTGTTGAAAAAATATTTGTTATAATTATAAATGCATAGAAACAAGTTAATTTTGAGCAAGTTTGATTTGTATTCAGTTTTGCTTCCTCTCACCATGCATAATATTTTCATCACAATATTATATTTTTATTTTTCTTTATTTCCTCCGCTCATTATATTTGTGTGTTTGTGAGTTGTTTGTGGGCGTAAGTATACAATAAATAGATTAGACTCCTATTTATTTCAAGCTTGTCTTTAAAAAAAAATTGTGTTATTCATCACACATTTTGTTATTAGTTATGTTATTTTTAAAAGTTAATATTGCATAATATGGGAGTCACACGTGCCCATATATTCAGTCAGTTAATATAAAAAAACTATAAAATATTATATATCTACTTACTAGTACTAGTTTTTTGACACGTGCACGTTGTCCGTGATTACCAATTCAGAAAATATATGTTATAGTAAATAGTATTGCTTATTTAGGGGAAGATTTGAATACTAAGCTTTGTACAAAATCATATTGCAGATTCTTTTGTGAATGATCAATGTGGATCATCATTTATATCTCTTATTCACGCGAACCTATGAAGATCGTCAATAAAAAAATTTATTAGTTAAATGCAATAATGTATATATTTATTTCAATTTGATGAAGTTCAATCATTTAATTAGTCGTATCTCACTATTATTACCTTATAGACTATATTTGTTGTGTATTTTTCTTGTCATCTAACAAGATATGCTTTGCACGTGTATTTCACGTTAAACTGTTTAGATGTCATGAACATGTGAAGAGAACAACTACATTTTATCTTTTAGACTATTTTTTATATTAATTTTTATTTTATAAGTTATAACATAATAGATGACGTTCTTTTTGTTGGCTCTCATATTTGACTTTTCGATTGACTGTGTACATAAGTCAAAGATTGTTAATGATGTACACCGTTTGAGTACAAATTTTGTCTTAAATATTCGTACTTGAAATTTAGTATGCGCATGACACTAATAAGGATTACCATAAGTATTTCAATATTTTATCTTTATATGTAACA
>NW_006239003.1:1606616-1693888 GCF_000226075.1 Solanum tuberosum
TTATAAGTTATAACATAATAAATGATGTTCTTGTTGTTGGCTTTCATACTTGACTTCTCGATTGACTGTGTACATAAATGAAAGATAGTTATCTGACTGTCCATAGTTAACTATAGTTAACTGAGAAAGGTTTTCTTTTTTATTTCCGGAAAAAACTAAAAATTAAATTAAAGAATATATGTTATGTGTGAAATCATATATATAATCACTTGTTCATCTTACACCCAACAATGATATAATTCATATACTTTGAAATTATTTCAATTTATTCAACCAAGTATGATTCATCAAAGAAAAAACAACAACACCGTGTTATCACATATATATGGGCGGTTTAATAATATGAACAATTATTGGTCAAAAGTTAATATAAGGAAAGATGAAAGATAGAATTATAATTGTAATAACTATTGAATTCTTAATATTATACCTAAGAATTTAAAAGAGTATGAATAACGTTTACAATAATTAGTAATAACTAAGAGAATTTATAATGTTATAACTAAAGAATTAATGTGCAATAGATGAATTTCTAATAAATTTTATACTTACATAAATAAATAGGACTTTTAATTAATGTTACTATTTTTTTTAGTTATTAGATTTTAATTTAGTGTAGGGACTAAATGTAAATGTTTATTTCATATTAGTGAATATAAAATTTATTTTGTAAATGATAAGTTTTAAATGATTCATATATATTCACATATTTTCACATTTGTTGTGAGTGTTTTTTTTAAAGAAAATAACTCGAAATGTTTTAAAATAATATATTTTGAAGTTAGAAGATCATGTTAACTTGATAATACATTTATGAAATATATAATACTTTAATTTAAATAAAAAAATACCTACCAAAATATAAATATATATATTTGCATTAATGAAAATATTTATCTCATAAAAATTGGCTATTAAATGAATAATAAAAATTAAATTAATACAAACTTCAACTTGCGTTATTACAAGTCATATGAACTTCTCTTCGTCTAAAAATACTTAAATATCAAGAAATAGTAAATAAGTAAAACAAAAGGGCAATGTTTATATAGTAATAACTATTTTGAAGCAAACTTCCTAACAATCTAAATCACATAAGTAGCATTGATATATAAAGTCGTTCTTTTGTCTTGAGCATTAAAAAAAACACATCATGACAATTCTCTTAATTTGGAAAAAAGATATTAAGCACATATCTACATCACAAGATAAGTTGTTAACAAAAACAAATGAAATTAGACTACATCATGTTAACTTCATATATTGGAACACTACATACTAATGTATATATTAAGCAAAAACAAATCATTTTATAATTAAAATTATTTTCCTCAAGTACTCGAAGGTATGGATTATACCCTCTTAGGATAGAACGATTAACTTCATCAGATTAGTGCCCCATATTCCGCTAAACTTCGAACTCACTCAACGACAATAAATCACACAAAAAAAATTAAAATGCAAGAAGAAGAAGAGTAGAAGATTTTTTTTTAAATTATGGTCGAAAAATGAGAGGAATCCGGATCCCCTCTATTTATAGTCAACAAAGGGTAATATGAACACGTGTTTTTTTGTGTCTTATCTAAAAAGTCATAACCTTTCCAAGAAGTCACAACCATTTGAAAAAGTCACAACCTATTGAAAAAGTCACAACCCTTTGAAAATGTCACAACTCATCGAAAAATCACAACCCTTTGGAAAAAATCACAACTTATCGGAAAAGTCACAACTCATCGAAAAAGTCACAACCTTAGTTAAGAATATTACAGTAATTTAACATTCAAGTTAGGAGTTCATGCTTTTAAAGTAATATATATATATATGTGTGTGTGTGTGTGTGTCAATTATGTGCATGATACCCAAAATTGATCTAGCACATGATAGATTCAAAAGCAACAATTTGAACCCGTAGCCAATGATACATTGGGCATTAGGGCTAAAGAGATTTAACAAAAGATATTCCAGTTGTGTCCTTGTTTTTCTTGCTTTCTACACCAACAGTAGGCTTCCTTTTCATAATTACCACGGAAGGTTAATTTTCTTAATAAGCATAACCTAGTACTTACTCAAAAAATATAGCACAGATTAATTTTTTGTATCTATAGGTCACATGTCTTTTACACATATTGTAGTACCAGTACAAAATTATCAGAATTGAACTTTATCATCAAGATAAGATTCATCAAACAACATTACAAAGTTGGGTTTCTGCAGTTAGTGATTTCGATTCAACTCTAAGCTAGCAGCAACCCATTTTTCGTTGCTGCAAGGCAAAACAGAAGCACCACTTGGAAGGTCCATGTTTGCTTTCCGGGGTAAAATGAAAATCTTCTCACTTGGCAAAATACTGGTTCCAGCATACGTACCAGAATCAACAGACTCAACAACTGCATCAGTTGAATCTGAAGCAACAAATGGGGCAGCAGGACGATGATCCCTGATAAGGGAATATGTGTTGGGTGCATTCGAACATCTGTGTCTTTTTGCATTTGTGTCTGCCTCTGAAAATAAGTGGTCAAATAATGAGTAACACATTATATAATACGAATAGACAACTGATGCTAGTGATAAATTGGAAGCAACACAAAGTCGATAATATGCTTATATGACCATGTTGTTTAAGTTGTAAAGACTAAAGCCGGAACCAATATGCATCACTTTAAGACAAGAGGAGATTTGAGTTGGAAGAAATGCAACTCTTTAGTTCTAAAGGATAAATGTTATTTCAACTTGATGAAACTAACTAAACTGGTTGGTCCATACATAGAAATTCCACTATCTTGACCTCAATGATATAGAACCTACTAAAGAACGCCTCATGCAACCACACTAAGTTATTGTGCAAAAAGAGATTTTGGTCCAAAAGATGTAGAGTCACATTGCAATTCCCAACTTGATAGTGTGACACATCATTTATCAAACCTATTAGATATTACTTTAGAAAACAGTGTTTGGCTTTGTCCACTGAACTGTTCTGAAAACTGTTCTCTGTGACTACTTTTGCGGTAATGCATTAATAAATTATATTGTTCCTTAAAGAAGTACTTAAACATCAGCGATACTCAATTTAGTTCTATCAGCAATCTCAACAATGTCTTCTCCTTTTTAATACATGACAGTAGCACAGCTGAACCTGTGACACCTATAAATTTAGTTCAATTAAGAGCCTCCACATAAAGAAAGATATCACAAAAAAAGCAGAAAACAAGTAAAAAAAATGATATCCAGGGGTTGCAGACTTCAGAAAGCACCTTCATTTTGCAAACTTAGTTCTTCAATTATCAATTTGGTCTTCTGCTGAACAACTAGTTGTGAAACATCAGCAACAACACATTCTGAACTGACTGAAAGGACATGAAGAGGTTCATCTAGTTGACCACCTGTAACACAAAAGTATGAAATTGTACACTTGACTCGGAACTTGCCAATGAACCCAACCCTTCAAGGTTAATAATGTTGGTTTCGAACAGAAACATAAGATATTTTCTTTAGGTTGAAGTGGTTTCATCAAAAAAACTTAAAAGACTGAATAATTCATCTGATATTTGAGCATAAATATTTGAAAAATGTCGTATAATTGAATTGTGAAGTGGGAAAATATACCTTTTATGTGATAAGCCAAAGATGTTCCAATGAAATGATAAGTTAATTAGAAGGAAATCACCTCAGAAACATCGGTTTCTATACTTATGGATTACTTCTAAAAGAAAATTGATTCACCAACTCTCTAATGCTCCTACTTGTATGGAAAAAAAAAAGATGGATAGTAGCCATATTTCTCCCGATACAAATGGCCAGCACTGAGGTTGTTTATACTTTCATAGTCAACTTAGTATCTTTTTGCTGTTGTTCTCTTTTTCCGAACTTCCTAGTAATGCTTTTACTTGAGCCTAGGGTTAATCCGAAATAGCTTCCTTTTCTCCCAAGATAGGGGTAAGGTCTGCATATACATAACACACCCTTCCCAGACCACTTGTAGAATTACATTGGGTATGTTGCTGTAGACAACTAGTAATTTTTGAGAAGTACAGTAAACATAGCATTCTACAACTTTAGTCTCTCCAGAACCACAAAATATAAATAACAATGGTATTACAATATTTGCTGATTAAACTATGACAATGTGTGGTCATTCTCAACAAAAAATTCTTGGATTTGAAGAGAGAAAATATTTTGCTTATTGAAAAAATAAGCTTTAACTAATACAACAACATTCCCAGTGAAATCCCACAAAGTGGGGTTTGGATAAGCTTTAAGTAATAAATAAAGAAATATCTCTTAATAGTTATCAATCATCTAGGTAAGTGTTTTTCTTTTCTTTTATCTTATCTCAAAGCTACTCCGAGTAAGAGTTACGTGATGCAAATACTCCCTCCGTCCAGCAATCATTGTTCACTATACTATTTTGGAATGTCCAACAATACTTGTCCACTTTATGAAATCAATGGATAATTTTACACTTAGTTCCTAATTTACCCTTATGATTAATTATAGTTATTTCCCTATTATATTCTTCAAGACATTATATTTATTATACTCAAAGGGTGATACAGTGAAATTACCCTTCTATTTATAGTTTCTTAAGAAGTGTGCAAAGTCAATAGTGGACAAGTATTGTTGGACAAAGGGAGTATCATTTTTCTTGAAGCTCAACAATCTTATTGTACACCTGGAAATGGTTGATGATGCAAGTACTGACCCCACTTTGTAAGAGTTAAAAATGATGCAACTATCATTTTTCTTGAAGTTCAACAATCTTATTGTACAATATTGCAAAAGTAAACAAACAAGGGATTGAAAAAAACAACTGATCTCATATAATGATGTAAAAGCAATTAGTATCTTGTTCACATAATTTCCAAACAAAACGACATTATCACATATTTATTCATGCAGATGTAGCCAAGTTCAACAAGTGGCAGCTCATGGGCACAGACTAGGTCAAACTAATAATGAAGAGGCAGTGATGGAACTTTTGGTGCATTTAACTGATCAGAAAGGAAACAGTCAATAAATTCAATTAATTATTCACGGATCTGCAATACGATGAAGTACATAACGGAATAGTAAGGCTATAGCCAACACATCTTAGGTCAGAAATGATTTAGAGATTGAAAGTGTGAATACTCTGATGGATAGGAGAAGATAGAGAAACTGTCCGACAGTGGAAACTATGGAATAGTGCATGGGAATCAAGAGAACATGTAACTCAAAAAAACAATCTTATTGATCCTACAGAAGGAAACAAAAGGAACACGCAACATCCCTATATGTGTGTGTGTGTGTATATGTGTGTGTGTGTTGGTCCTATGCAACTTTTTGAGATCTTAGCTATATCCATTTAATTCCAACTGGTGGAGCTATTGCAAGTTATGCATTAAGTGAGACATGCAACCACCCCATTTATAGGTTTTCTTCTTACCAACAATCAATATCAGAACATCTATAAATATCCACAAAGTTTCAACTGGAAAAGGCTTCTGTGTAATTCTCTACAGAAAATAGCAGAATCCATAGTCTCCTGAATGTATAGGGTGAGTCGGTTGAATTCTAGTAGTTGATTCTCCTTGCCTTCATATTAAAATTTTCCTTGGGGGGGTAGGAGCAATCCATAAATTTATGCTAATTGTTAGAATCTTTGCGAATATTTAGAAAATAAGTAATTATAGTAGGTAACTTAATTTACTCCTATTGTAATTTGTAATTAGGTATTGATTTCTTTTCTTTTTTACAACATGGTATGGTTATTTAAACCCCAATAGCTACAACAACAACATACCCAGTGTAGTCCCACACAGTGGGTCCTGGTAGGGTAGAGTGTACGCAGGTCTTACCTCTACCTTAGAATTGAGGTAGAGAGGTTGTTTCCGATAGACCCCTGGCTCAAGACAATAATAGTCTAGAAAAAGATAGAACAGAAGTAAAAGAGAAAATAGATAGTAACAAAGCAGTTTTACAACAAAATAATACGAAAAACCCCAACAACTACAAAACCAACAAAAAAAACAGCTTGAGGCAATAATCAAGTTGAGTAATGACTCAAACTCTTTTGTTTCTCACACGGTGTCAAAGCAATTAGTGAGACAGTAATTAGAAGACAAAGAATTTCTGGTAACTAACATCGTTGTTTCGAGGTACCTCTCTACAAGGGTATTGTGCATATACATGTACCACTAAGAGGACCGGAAACCTCATGCGACCCTACCCAAGAAATTTGTTTCCTTCTTTTCGCCTTGAGGACAAGGCAACTTTTGAAGAGGGATGCACTGATATGAATGCTCCTTTACGGACTTACTCTAGAATAAAATCTAGACGAGCATGTGGAGATAATCTATCTTAGTTTCTTTGTTTTAAAAAGGATAAAATATATAAGCAGTAATTATCTATAGTAGCTATTGTTTCTATCTCTATCTATTAGGAGTTATCTTTATGTTTAGTATAAATATTTATATTTAGGAGAATTCTGACTAAGAAAAATATTAATATTGCCTTTGTATCTTGAGATTTGTCCACTCAATACGGACATAGTTATTGGTTAATGCAGTGTATAAGATTCTTGCACTTTATTTAACAAGTAAAGTATCATTTTCATCTTGTTTCATCTTAGTTTCTACCACAATGCCTTGAAATATATATCCTCCAGTTTCAGCCGTTTATGACTCACCCAAGGATTCATCCGCCATTTTGTTTGTACATCCTCAGCAAAATGGGGTAGTATTGAGAAAGAATAGACACCTCTTTGAGACTGCTCCCACTTTTCTCATCTGATTCTATGTTCTATTCCCTTTTTGGGGCAATGCAGTTCTCACATCTTGCTACTTGATTTATCGAATGCCCTCATCTTCCATTTAGAATCAGGTTCCTTATTCAGTAATGTTTCCTTAGTCAACTTTATACTCTCTTCCCTCTTGTGTTTTTGGGAGCACGTATTTTGTTCATATTTTAGCCCTTGGAAAAGATAAATTAGCCCATCATGCTCTCAAATGTGTATTTCTTGGTTCGTAGTTCAGAAAGGGTATCAGTTGATGTCACATTTCTAAGTCTCGACCTTACTAAATCTTCATGATATTTCACATGTCTTACCTATACCAACTTTTGAGGAATCTATTATCACTTTACATCTCCAGCCACAATATCACCACTCCTGATTGACCATCATTGCTTACATCCAACATTAAGCTTAGATGATTCACGTCCTGCATGAGACCATGCATCTACTAAGGACTTGTCTCCCCCTAGTCAACTGATTGCCCTTTGAAAAGGTATACGATCCCCTCGTAATACTAACCCCCATTATACCTTTTTAAGTTGTCATAGTTCCATCATGCCTTTTTATCATCTTTGTCATGTGTTTCCATCCCCCCAAGTCTACAAGTGAAATAATTCCTCATCTAGAACAGTGACAAGCTATGATTGATGAGATATCAGCTTTAGATGCCAGTGGTACTTGGGAGCTTGTTTCTCATCCTTAAGATAAATCTATTGTTGGTTGTCATTGGATTTATGTGGTAAAAATTGGTGTGGATGGCGCAAGTTGATCAGCTTAAGGCTCACCTTGTTGCAAAGGGGTATACTCAAATATTTGGGCTTAGTTACAGTGATACTTCCTCCGGTGGCTAAAATATCATGTCCGTCTTTTTCTATCCACGGTTGTTGTCTGCCATTGGCCTTATCATCTTTTGGACATTAAGATTGACTAGTTTTACCTGAAAGGAGATGGCAATGTAATTCCACCAGATACTAAACTTTTATGTTCACAACAGAAAGCTACACAGGAAGCAACAATTTTTTATATGTGAACTAATAAGATACTGGAAATACTGTTAGGTCTACACAACATTTCAGTTACACTTAGATTTTAATGTATTCCGTAGAAAATTAGAAAGTCATGAAAGCACCTAGGTGCCCTAGGTGTAGATATAGCTTCTTGAACTATTTATTGTAATTTGATTTTTGTTTAACCTGTGGAGTATTTGCCCTGAGTTTTTTTACCATAAATAGATTTTTCTTTTCCTAAAAGGAAATAAAAAAATCACCATATTTGGCTAGTCATTTTCTTGTAGGAAAAGGTTTAGGACTCTACAAATGGAGGCTCATTACTTCTAACTTAATCAGCATTCACAATGTTGTCCTAGGGGCTTTGAGAGTTTTGGTTAGAGGGGAGAATTTGTGGTAAACAAGTGATACATTATCACTTGTGTGAACCTCCTTATGTTTTGAGTGAATTGGTTGGTGTTATTTCTCTCTATATTTTGTACTCTCATATTTATATAGTGGATTGCCCATCTCTTTTGTGGGCGTAGGTCGATTGACCGAACCACATGAAATCTTTGTGTCTTTTGGTATATTTCTCATTTGTCTTCTTACTCGTGGTCTTTCGAAGTTTGCTTTGTTAGCTTCAGCATGACACCTAATTATTTCGGTCTAACATAACCGGCTGTAATGAAACTCCAACAGCATTGATGTGCAAAGTTTTCCTTGTTCTTTAGTTTATTAATTTCATTAGTTGGAAACACCATGTCCTCCTGCTTAGTTTTAAATTGTCTTTTTAAAATATCATTTTTCTTATCTAAATAAAATTCCATGTAATTTGCCCTTGTACCCCGATCAAAGTAATTTTAATTCAGAAAACTTGCAAATTATGATACTAAGTGTATATCCTCCTTACGTTTCACAAGGGCATTGTAAGCAACCTTTGCAGCATTCATCTCTGCTTGTTTCTTGGTTTTAGCTTCTTGTCCTTGAAAAGTCCCATCTCCAACTTCCACCATTGAGCGGAATACTGGTGCATGAGGTGGGCCAGTTCTGGCTGTATCATAAACTGGAAAAAGTAAAGCCTCTTTTTGAGCCAGTTCTTGCAGAAGTGTCTTGTACAAACCCTCATCCTGATGTTATTCAAAAATAATTAAATAAATACATAGATGAACAATGAAATGTACTCACATGAATGATCTCTCAGCACCGAAGTAAAACTAAAATTATTTAAATATTCCCTCCTTCCCATTTTACTTGATGGTGTTTGAACGGGACATGATGTTTAATGTGCTAAATTGACTTGCACATTATATTAGTGAATAGAAGAAGAAAGTCTTAAAACAGTGGATGAAAAGTCAATTTGATAGAGAAAATACCACATGGAAGTTCAAAGATTTGGGCAGTTGACAAAATTTGAATTTTTGAAGTACGGAAGTTGTATAGAAATAGAATGGATCAAACATTCGGAAAGTCCAAAAAGGAAAGACTGTTACATTAACAGGAAAAAAGGGAGTACTAACCTCCTGAGTGTCATTAAGTGCTAATGACTCAAAAGCAACCTTTGCAGCTGCATGTTCAGCTTCCTTCAATGTAGAGAAGAACTCCTGAGTTTCATAAGTTACCCCGTCAACGGTCACTTTTGACCTAAAACAACGGGCATGAGGAGGGCCATCAAGTTCAGAAGAATACACGGGTAAAGTGAGATTTTGCTTCTGGGCGTAGTGTTGTAATCGACTCTTGTACAAATGAAGCATGCCTGCAACATGGACAAAATTGTAAAGAATCAGAAACTTGTCTTGAAAGGATTAGCTGATTAGAAATATCAAGAAGTCAGTAATCTGAATTATTCACACACTCTTGAAGGTGTGTCTAGAAATGAAGTCTCCAAGAAATATGAAATACTACAACAATTTCGCACATTGCGTCCAAGCATATCAATTACTGTTTATCTGTGATAAGGTCAAAGCATCTTTCTTATATTTCTATCTTTGTACGGAACTGCTTCAGTAGTAATTTTCTTTCATGAATTTGAAGCTCTGTAAACATTCACAGAATATAATCACCTGCTAGATTCCCCCCACAGTTAAGATTCTTTTCAAAGTGCTTGCTTTACTTCGTTGGTAGCTAGATAAGCTTGTTTAACCCAGAAAATGGGCTTTCAGATGAGTTGTGTTACCTTTGTTATACTGAAGAAGAATATAACAGCCACTTATTTTTTCACTGTGGACTCACTGTTCTGCTATGGCAACTATTCCTGAACATGGTTGGACTAAGATGGGATATGCCTAGTTCTACAACTGATATTTTTAGGTGCCGGATTGAAATGGTGGAAGATGATCCTAGCTTGTATATGGTGGACCTAATGGAGAGAAAGGAATGGCAGGTATTTTGAAGGAAGATACAGCTCAATTCAGAAGAACAAGATGAGATGCTTACTGTTATTTCATTATTGGTGTAAAGGAAGTTATGTGCAGGATGCTAACTCACTTGTGGGATTACACTGGGTATGTTGTTGTGTAGGATGCTAACTCTTTTTTTTTTTGAGAAAGTTAACATTTTTTAGACAAAATACACCAATAGTGTATTTTAGTAGTAGTTACATCAGGAGTTTACAGTAATCAAAACCAAAGAAATCTATCACGTATATCCCTCCTAAACTATCTAGAAACTGAGTAATATCCTCCACCTTTTTGGGGAGAAAATAGTTACACAAAAAATAAATGGTTATAAGACAATTCAACTTCAGACTTCGGAAAGGGATGCTCTTGATTTCAAAACATCTTTGGTTCCTTTCCCTCCATATTGTCCACCAGATGCAAACAGGGACAATCTTCCATCTCTCTTTGTGGCCGGACATATTTCCTTCTCTATTCCAGCATGTTGGACCAAAGGATGCTAACACTTTAGACATCATAGAATCCTTGTAAGAAGAACAAGGATATATCTAACTTTTTGGAATCCGTAAATTGTACCAGCACAACCTTTGTACTGTTGATTAGTACAATGTTACCTTTCTCAAAATATAGATTCCCCCAACATGCCAACTCTCATTTTTATAAGAAGATGAACTATAACAAGTGTGGAGTGAGTAGTTAAGTTCACCAAGAAGAACAAAATATCCTATAAAGCACAACAGAAGGAAGGAACATCTGAAGGGAACTGCCAAGAGGCCTCATCTAAGATCAACTAAAGCTAATGGTTAAAAATAATGGACTCTTACAGAGAGAAACTCAGAACACTATTGTACTGGATAGGAAGGTCCAACGATCAACCATGTACTGATATACATTTAAAAACTTATACTGGTCTAGTTGGCAGATGGGTTGAACCTTCTACTAATCTGAACTAGAAGTAGCGACATTTCCACAATTCATTTCCTAGTTTAGGCTGTATATCTCAAATCTCAACTGCTTACAGGTGCTTTATCCAAGGTACCGATGAAGTAATCTCATCAAATCCAGAAGGAAAAAGATCCATTTACCACCTGTTCTAAAGAATTAATGCTTTCACTCCAATTATAGGTATATGCTCTTCTTCTCAGAGAGATTTACGTCAGTTTTGAAGGGACATGTATTCAGCTTGAAGATTTTTAAGAATGAGGTGAAATGATAGACAACTGCTACACTAATAATAAACAAAAGCAATATGAAATAGAGACAAAAGAAGAGAAAATAGATAGAAAGATACAACACAGCAATGCAAATAATCAACAATTTTTATGCCATGAGACAAAAGCTTAGAACCAATACTACTATAACACCCGGTATCTCCATGCCAAAGAACTACTAATCGACGCAGATGAATTTGTTCAACCTTGGGAGAATAAGATGGAAAGTGGCTAAATATATCAAGGAACCAATATATGAGGTATTTGAAGGGTTAAAATAAGTTAAGAGGTCAAGGGGAAGCTTAGCACAAAAGTCCAAGTTGAAGGTTACATTGCGGTCAATTGTTTCAAATCATCTCATACGTGGTCTGACTTCAAACGGATGTGTCTCCCAATCTACAAGGAATTAGAGGGAGGTCTACTTATCAAATTAAAGCTCTAAGTCTTCTTTCCAGCACATCAACATTTTTCAATCCAAGTTGGAGCAAAAAATTAAAGATCTTTCAACTGAAGGACTGCAGAGCAGTACGCTGAGTAGATATGCAACCGCATTAGCCCATATGTGAAGGCATATGCGACCGCAAGTTGGTCGCATCTGGCCCAAAATTTACAGTCCTGTTGTTATGTGCAGTATAGATGCGACCAAAAGGTCCCATATGCAGCCAGCATTTAGCTCTGCATCAAGGCTCGTCCAGATGTTTTAAAACTCGATCTTCACTTCATTTCCCTTCATTTTTGGGCGACCCAAAGCTATACTTCACTCTTATTCTCTCTTCCAAGTTCTACAACACCAAGGTAATTTCTTCCCATAGTATCTTAGCCATTCTTCACCTAATACGTGATTTTAACATCAATTTTTCTTCGGATTCTAGAGATTCATAGGGGTTTCTTCACTTGGGGATCAAGGGATGATTTTTGGGGTTTCTCTTCATCTTTCAAGGTACGCCTCCTTTTCAGAGTTTATGCATGGATGGTTCCTGATGTTATAAGAATGTTTTAGCAATGGGACTCATGGGGTGGTGATCGGAAGCCATGACTTAAATTGTTGCTAGCTTTATGAGAATGGGGATTTGTTTTGAGGTGTTCTTGTGGTGTTTCTGCCCGGATGGTTATGGGTCGCCTCAGACTCGGAGGGAAGTTTTTATGTTGTCACTACCAAGGAGTAGGTTGGCTGTTGGTACACCATTGATGAAGGGCTTTTGCTCACATGTGTTTGATAATTGACAAAGTAACGTAGTTATGAATCTCTTCGCTAATTCTAGCTCCCTATCATTATTAGTCTTGTAGATTAAGGTCGTAATGGAGTAGTTGGTCGTTTTACTAAGGTCGGGCTGAGGTATGTAATGGCTGACCCTCTCAATGTGGGAATTTCCTTTGTCCTTCTCGATGTTATATCTCTTAAATCGATACATCCTTTTCGTAAATGATATGCTCCATGTATACTTCAACCATGAATGCTATATCACCCTAAAGCTCTAAATGAACATTTCTCTACATGTTTAGTGTCCTCAAATGATATGTACTCTCCTCGAATGTAGTCCTCATGTATGTGTACCCGTAAGTGTGAAGTGCTAGTTATCCTTTATGTCATGCACCCCTCATGTATACAGTTTACTTTGATATGTACCCCGATGTTATGTATTCCTAACAAACTAAGGTCTTGAAGCTTAGGGAATCCTAATAGGACCCCACGTACTCTATGTATTGATAATATGATAGGTAACATCGACAACCCTTGATGCCTTATGAACTCAAAGATAAGTACTCCTTGTTAGAGTATGAATAGGAACAAGAATAGTATATAGAATCCTACTTGAAAAAGGATTGTAATATTGTCTATAAATAAGGTTTATACAATTCAATAATATTTTTCTCCTATAATTTCTTACATGGTATCAGTCTATCAGAGCAATTGAGAGAAAAGTATCGATATGAATCGTTTCAACAAATCCAGCTATCCTTCTGTAGCTTCCTGGTGATCTAAGCGGCTGTCTAAGTAAATAACATTTTCTTTTAGTGATTTTCGAAAACTAACGCCACCACTAGGTTTGGAATTCCCCGACAAACAAACTCTAGTTAGACTAGCCAGAAACTAGTGTCACATATATGCCCTTACACGCCGCCAGAAGCAATACACCGACGAGCTCATCATATCCATGGCAGGCGTGTGCATCATTTTTCAGCAGCTTTCTTTTTCCAGTGGAGTCGCCACTTCATTCTGAAGCTGTCCATATAATTATTTCCCGGTTCCGACCAATTCTTGGCGATCAGATCTAATTTTCCAGCAACAACCCTATTTCTTTCTGATTTCCGACAATCTTTTTTTTTCAAATTGCAGGGACTTTTTTTTTTACCGATTCCGGCACGTATTTCCAGATTATTGGCTACAAAAATCTGATTTCACAAGATGTCTTTCCCGAATAGATATTTTTGGCTCCAAAAATACAGGAATTGGAAGTTCAAGCCCTATGATCACTTTAGAACCATTAATGGGAAGCTCAAAATATTTACCTTGGGCTTCCACAGTTGAGTTGTGGTGCAACGGTCAAGAAGTCCAAAACCACTTAACAAACAATGCTTGTGTGATAGATGAAAAGGCAAAGGTTAGTGAGGAAGATGCAAAAATCAAAGTAGAATAGGAGAAGGTTGATGCTCAATTATGTAGTCTCCTATGGCGATCTATTGATTCCAAGTTGATGGCCTTGTTTAGCCTATTCCAGACATGTTAATCAGTTTGGGAAAAGGCTCGTGCTTTATACACTAATGACATATCTTGATTATATGATGTGATATCTCAAATGACAAACCTAAAGAAACAAGAATCCGACATATCTACTTACTTGGGACAGGTACAAATAGTCATGGAGGAATTTGAAATGTTGATGCCAGTCACTACGAACGTGGAAAAACAACATGAACATAGGCAGACATTGTTTTTAGTTCTTACACTTGTTGGACTTTCTACTGACCATGATTCAGTGCATGATCAGATTTCAGCTAGTCCTATAGTAGTTTTTTTTAAAACCAAATGGGCCATGGCAAACTTTTATTAATAAAACAATAATATATACAAAAGAATAGGCCAAAAGAAATGGCCCAGAATGACTAAGAAAACCAACAAAATATAGAACACATAAATTGTAGCCAACACAAATTGGAAAGATCTCGAGAAGGGAAGTGGAAATGTCTATAGAGATTCCTCCAATATTCATCTTCAGCCATCATCAAGCTTAGAGATCAGGTAATTTCAGCTTCGTTACCAAATTCTTCTTTTTCATTGTATGATTTTCAGTGCGCTGAACCTTAAATAGGTTGAAAACACCTCTAATCGAAACTTTGAAACTAGATAACTGGATGTTCGAGCTGTAACCCTTCTCCACAGTTACTTCTACTAGGCTTCTAGATCCCCACTTCAACATGATAATTCGTCACTTGCTACTGGAAACAATGGCTCTTGAACTTGAACTGAAATTTTACGGAGCAATATCAGAAGTCACCTAAAGGAGCTGAGCTAAGGTATAATTTATTATACTTTCTCAGATCTGAACTCTAATGGGTGGGTTGAATCCAATTAAGGAATTAATGAATTAATACCACCATTATTATTTATCTCTTAATAAATCACTAATTTACACCTTTTCTGCTGTTGAGAACCATGCAGTGTTGAATACTATACTCAACAACAACGCCGAAGAAAAAGCTCCAATTCAACACAAGGTACCACTGACATACTGAATGTCAACCCTGCTTACTTTCATTTCTATTATCTCTTCGTTGATGGTGAACAAAATAGTTAATACCACCATCAAAGTTGAG
This sequence comes from Solanum tuberosum, assembly GCF_000226075.1. Classification (NCBI taxonomy): domain Eukaryota; kingdom Viridiplantae; phylum Streptophyta; class Magnoliopsida; order Solanales; family Solanaceae; genus Solanum; species Solanum tuberosum. The sequence continues at coordinate 1,621,795 of NW_006239003.1, forward strand.
ATTAAAGGAAAGTACCACTGAATGCCATCATTGTTAACCTTAATATCTATTTTCTCTTCCTTGATGGAATGAATCCAATTAGATTAATACCACCATCCAAGTTATGATTACAGAAATTAGTGTAAATAATGATGAGCTTGATATTCTAACTAAATATAAAGCAACAGAAGAAAGAAAATTCTACTTATACCATGTGAGTCCTGGATTCATACCATACGTAACATCTTAAATATCTCACCAGATGCATGGTATAGAAACCAACAGAAACTACTTCAGACATCACCTTGATAGATGAGCAGATTAAATTCTCTTTCTATGCTTCGATATTAAAACCATAACATTGTATCAGCAAAAATTGAGCTACGTTGAACTTGTAGAACCTGCCAGTCTAGTATTTCTACTGCAATGTTATGTATTAGAGGCTTCATAAAATAAAGTATTTAAGTCATGCATATGTTTTGAAATCAGCTCAATTCGTCTTAAATATGGTTTTACATCTTTGTTATGATCAAAGGAGATCTTATGTTTTTTAATGAGAAGAAGACTTTAAATTACCTTTGCACTCCTTGACAGAGAGTTGTTCTTATGTGACTCATGCCTACTATTCCGCTTTTTGATGTGATATCATATAAATGTTGTATCTTCATGTTCATATAGAAGGGTTCTCTAAGTTAGGTTAAGGCATCGTGCGTCAGTCCGCCCAGGCCTAGGTTTGAGGGGTGACAACTAGCTCCAAAACCTTCAAGGTCACAAGCCAAGCAATTGTCATTGTCCTACTAGTATGATCGAGAAGCAGGAATGTAGTGTTCTTTTTAAAATTTTCATCTTGTTCCTTCTTTAAGTTCCTGGTAGCTCAATTTTTAAGACATTGAAAATATATATGCTCCATTCGCAAAATATATACAGAATGCATCATGGACAACCAACACAATCACACAAATAAAATAAATTGCTTAGCCAGTAAAGTTACTGTGTAGAATCTCGGAATCGGAATTAAGTTTATTACTTTGAGTATACAAGTATATAACTCTTAAACTATAAAGGGTTACGTGGTGCACTATATACCAAATTAAGGATTTTTGAGTGTGCCATAATTATTTGGTATTTAAGAATTTCTCACAAAGAGTTACAAATAATATTCGGAAAGGGAAACGACGCGCTACTCGCTACCAAGTTAAATGGAGCACTTGATGTATTGATATAATAATTATATGCTTTAGATAGAGTGTGCATATCTTAGGGAAAATTGTAGCATATATATATATATATATATATATATATATATATATATGTATAGCTGCTGTCAGCTGAGTAAAAGAAAGAAAAAAGATGGGTTAAGGGATCATTTCTTACGCTTGTCATTAATTGGTATTTGGGTTAAGTGGGGTCACCCTCTAATTCTTTCTTTAGAAGGCTTAGTTGAAGAAACACCAAGAATTTTTCTTGGAATTTTCCAGGGACATCAAAGTGCCCTCTGTCTTCGCACATCAGTGGCTGCAGCGAGGTGGTATTAACCATGAAACAAGAATTATTTTTCGGAGTAGCACACAATGATCCTAAATTGTTAGAAAACTATCAGTTTTTGTTCAAGAATTGTGGAGATTCTTCAAGAACTCAAGTTGGGTTGACTTCAAATAGGTAGATTCTCTACCCCGCACTTGAATATAATTATAGAATACCTATTTGGGATGTAGTGTAAAATGGAAATCACCATTTAATTGGAATTTTTGCACTAGCTTTCGAAATAGGTTTTGGTGATGAACTAGGGTTCTTGAAAAGGGAACAAGATGAATAGTTAATTATTGATAAAGGTGGAATTTTTGAGTGTTTCTACTTATGGGCAGAATTAATATTGTACCTTATAAGTTGGAAAAATAAATTAGGAATTCACTCCAAATGATTGTAAAAGAATTGGATTAGTTTGGGTATAAGTGGAAAATATTGGAATGAATCTATTGATGAACCTACGGGTTATTGATGAACAACAACAACAACAACAACATACCCAGTGAAATCCCACTAGGTGGGGTCTGGGGAGGGTAGAGTGTACGCAGACCTTACCACTACCTCGTGGAGGTAGAGAGGCTGTTTCCGGAAGACCCTCAGCTCAAGTGTAACAAAGCCAAGTAAAGGAAGAGAATTATATAAAGCATAACATCCAATAAGAAAAATAGTGCATAATCAACAAAGGGGGCAATACATCAAGAAAATAATGCGAGAAGTGAAACGCAGTAAACAACATAAGGCAAAAGGGATCACATACAAGAACTACAAGTGTACGGCTAAGACTCCTACAAACGCTAACAACCCATACCCTCGCCAGGAAAGACAGCACGCTAACCCTACTAGCCTTCAACCTTAATACGTGACCTCCACTCCTTCCTATCTAGAGTCATGTCCTCGGTAATGTGTAGCTGGGCCAAGTCCTGTCTAATCACCTCTCCCCAATACTTCTTGGGCCTACCTCTACCCCTCCGCGTACCCTCTACTACCAGCCCCTCGCACCTCCTCACTGGGGCGTCCGCGCCCCGTCTCTTCACATGTCCAAACCATCTCAGTCTCGCTTCCCTCAGCTTGTCCACCACCGAGGCCACTCCCACCTTCTCCCGGATAACCTCATTCCTAATCTTATCGCTCCTAGTGTGCCCACACATCCATCTCAACATCCTCATCTCCGCAACATGCATTTTCTGAACATGTGAGTTCTTGACTGGACATGTATTATATATTATTTTGTAGTGAATTGCGTTGGATTGATTGGCTGCAATTGAGTGGTGGAAGCGAGTGGTTGGCTATGTGAGGCTGCATCTATGTGAGTTTAGTTATTGGTGACCCGCGATAGCTAGGAAGGTACTAAAGGTATGTGAAACTAAAACTCCCTTCGCATTTAAGGCACCACCTATGTCATGTGTTTCTCATACAAAGGTCAAGTTAGTTCACTTGAAGTACGAACGTAAAACTTTCATATTTTATGTGTGCCACCTACTTGATTAATTGTTTAAGCTTAAAGGTATTCATGTCACTCCAAGTTGAGTTCCATAACATTTTGTGTTATCACAAGTATTTTTACTTGATTTCTTATGAGCTAAATGGTATATATAATTGTGTTAAACGAGAATAAAAGATAGCGACGGGAGGGTATTCATAGGTTTTACTTGACACACACAACGTGATTCCGTGCACAAGATTGAGACCAAACCACTATAGTGAGCCCGAATGGTGTGGCGTACCCGCCCTTGTGGCATCATTTGTATTTGCATTTGGAGTTAGTTGAGATGTCATATTAGCACATTCTTGGTGCTTAGCAATAAAATCCACATTCTATCCAAGAAAAAATTGAAAAGAAGATGAATGTGTCATTCTAACCTTTAGAGGTATTAGTGTCCACAATAGCCAATGCAGTTCCATTGACATGAGAAAGTTGTCCAATGTTATTTTGTCTTTGCTGAAAAACATCCATATTTGGAGGTCTATCCCCCACCTTACTCTTTGATGTCGAAGCACCTGCACAACTAAGTGAAATGTAACAATATCAAGGCAATTTTCCATATGCCCCAATAAGTATTCCCATTAAATCAAATAATTATTTCATTGTTCATTTCTTTTTTTCTGTTTTGCGTGTAAACTTGATCATTGAGGATAGAGACGCAGCACATCATTTGACTTCAAACGATTAGACAAGCAGCAAAAACGAACAAACAACAATAGTAAAATTATAAGAAATTGTGTTCACATTTAGTTAATTCAATTTATTCTTTGGTATAGGAAAAGTTGTTATGAACATATCAAAAGGAAATTGAAAATGTGTCCCCCTTTTCTAACAAAATAATGTGACTAGGAGGTCAAGGGTTCAAGCAGTGGAAATAACCTCTTCAAAAAATGCAAGGTAGGGATAGAGACGATATCATCTGACCCTTCCCTAGCCCTTTTACTGCAGAGGTCTGCGTGTATTTCTTTTATGATGTATCAAACCCGTTAGGTAAACAACTTATCCCTCCAATATCCCTATTTTCTTTCGGCGATCAACTTGACCATATTCCCAACTAAAACTATGATAACAATAACTACACCTCAATTCCAAACAAGCCGAGGTTGTCTATATGAATCTTCAAATCAGCATTTAAGCTAAATTCATGTCATCACCATACCATAAGTTTTATCCATAATAATATTAAAAGTACTCTAACAAGACTAAGAGCCCGTTTGTGTTAGCTGAATTTAAGAAATTATTAAGTAATAAGAGCTTAAAAGCAATTTTTAAGTGTTGGAGCTGAAAAGAAGCAATTGATGTGTTTGGTAAAGAAGGGCTGAAAAGCTCTTTTCTACTTAATTGACTGAAATACCCTTAAATTTGTTTAAAGTAAAAATAAGCTTGTTATTTCAACTCTTTTAACTTTAAATTAACTCAAAAATAAATTAATTTTTGTCTCAATTCACTTTTAAGTTATAAATTGCTTTGATGAGATTACTATGAATAAATATGTTATTTTATTTAAATAACTATTATGTTGTAATTTGACTCAAGTTTGTATATAAAAAAATATACTCCAATACTATAAAAAAAAAATCATATATAAATTAAAGAAAGTTATTTTCTCTTGAGAAAATCTCTTAAAGAAAGACTCCTGGAGAAAGATGACTCAAGAACTCTGAATTAAAAGAGTCCTACATAGGGCTTCTATAAGGGGAGGGTATTTGGGGTTTATAAAATATACAAGGAACAAGTAAGTCTTTTGGTCAAACTAGAAAAGTTGTTAAGTAAAAATGTACTAATAAGTTGAGGGTGACCAACTTACAACTTTTAGCTTATTTTGGCTTAGGAACACCTAACTTAAAAAACATTTTACAAGTAAAGCAAACACCAAATTAAGTTAAGAAGTGCTTAAAGCAGGTTTTACCAGCTTTTAATCCCTCCCAAACAACCTCTAAATCCTATTCACCTCTAAATCCTATATGGATTCTTTCATTGTTTCCTATTTTTAGCTAAGTCTACATTGAACTCCAGAAACTGTAGGTCTTTCGAAACAACGTTCTTCATGTGATTTTAGGTCTACCTCATCCCCTTTAACTTTTTCACTCACCATAGTATCATGCTTCTGGATCGGCGCATCTGTAGGTCAATACAAGATGTGACCAAGCCATCTCAAGCGACCTTTAGGAGAATGTGGTCATTTTAATCAACTCTAATCTTATATGATCGTACCTCCATCTTAGTATCCCCATCTCTGCAACACTCTATCTTCTGGATTTGTTGGATATAAGTGACCCAACATTCACTACCGCATAATATTGCAGGTCTTGTAATTGTTTGATGAAACCGTGCTATCTTTACATACATGATCATTTAGATATCCTCCCTACAAAGATTTGTTGGAATCCTAGAATCCCTTGAATCAAGTGTCCATATCCTGCCAAAACATGGCTTTAGCTTCTGCATCTTATCTTATTTGCAGAGTACATGCACTAATAACTTCGATTATCTCCTTTCTCATACAAGTCTTGATGCAATAATCATATCCCAAACCCATTTTACTTCTACAACCATGTCTTTAGGTCTTGGTTCTACAATAATCTCACACCATTCCTACTTTTATCTATCCCAAAATACCATGACCGTTTCTTACCAGGTAATTACTATTAATGTAAAAACCACCAGCTCTAAGGTGCTGTAATCCAAAAAGAAAGAAAGATAAAAGAAAGGGAGAACCCGAATTGTCAATACAAAAGCTTATATGAGCTACAATAGGGATTCAGCATCACAAACCAGCTCCAATTGACACCAAAATGACAACATCATAATGCAATCAGATCTAACTTTTAAAACAGAATTTTCGTGTCCTTCAAAACGTCTTATATTTCTCTCGTTCCAGATACACCACCATATACTGTACAGACAGGTATGGTGTCCCAAGTCTTTCAGGTTCTTAGACAATCCTTTCCTCTTCCAGCATGACAGAAATTAAGCAGATGTTTTTGGCATGCTCCATCTCATACCCAAAAACTTAAGGGATATCTGTTAGATCAAAGAAGTTGTAGGGCAATGTAGAAAAAGGTGGTTGACTGATTTAGGCGTCTGGTCGGAACTGGTTGGAATGGATGGACGACTTCAACAGAAAAAATTTCTCAAAAAAATTGATCGGAACAGCCCTCACACGCCGGCGCGTGAGCTAGATCTCGCCGGAAACTGCCACCTTCTATCGGCGCGTGGGGTGAGATTTTCCGGTGATTCTGGCTGCGGTTTGGTCGCGGGAGCTTTCCGAGCCTCGTGGTGGGGTTGGTTTTCGCGCAACAGCCATAGAAAGAAGAATTAAAAATAATTGACACAAATCAGACCCAACAGCCACCGGAAATTGACCAACAGTGACTTGTTTGTTCTCACCAATGCTCTCATACCATGTGAAGATATGGCACCTGGGCCTAACTCAACCTCAAAAGCTAGCTCAAGAGGGGAGGATTGCCCAAGTCCATATAAAGAGATCACCAGTCCATTCCCCAACCAATGTGGGGCTTTTACCCACTCTAACACAACACATGTAGCATCTATTTGTTACATGTATTCCTCTTCTTTGCAGATTATCTCGAGTCAAGCATGCTTCTTTCGTAATCAAACACATAACTTTTGTTAGTGCTTTTTTTTTTGAGAATGGTAACTTTTTCTTCTATTTATCCACAAGTATACTACATCAAAGTAGCCCCCCTCCAAAAGTATTACAAACTAGACTGACTCTATCTGTGTTTTTTGTCACAAATAGTCTAAAACATCAAAAAGTTCTTCTGCCTGTACTAAGACTTTCTGTTTACACCAAAAATAATAAAGAGCTATACAATTCATCTTGAAATTCTGCAAATTGTTCTTCTTGCCCTCAAAACATCTTTGATTCCTTTCTTTCCACAAGCTGGGACAATCCTCCAACTCTCCTCCTTAATTGTAGTGTTGCCAATATTGATCCAACAATTTAGGAGTGTACTATGTTTCTTGGTTTCACCCAAGTGATCTTTCTTAGGCTGCTGAAAATTCTCCATAATTGATCTGTCCATTTGCAATGCAAGAAGAAATGGTTGACCTCACACAAATAGCATCTTGAGCATAGTTGGAACTTCCTCTTCTTTATATTCTCTTGTGTCAGCACTGCTTCCTTTGCTAGTAACCATGTGAAACAGTTTACCTTGTATGGGATTTAAGGTCTCCATATCATCTGCCATGGCCAGAGCTCCATCCTATCATTTGAATTTGATTGATTAAGATCTTTGTAAGCTGACTTGACACTGAAAACCCCTTTGCCACCAATCTTCCACACAACCTTGTCTTCTTCCCTAGTCAGATTGCTAAATTGTGTCATTGCATCACGGAAGGCCACTATTTTCCCCATCTCCCAATCGTTTAGATTCCTCCTAAGATGTAAGTTCCACCCCTGTCCTGTCCACAGTTGCATTTTGTTGAAGGCTTAGTGTAAATAAGTCTGGGAAGAATTGTTTCAGGGTTCTTTGGGCTATCCATCTGTCCTCCCAAAATGACACCTTCATTCCATTACCCACCTGGAATCTGATTCTAGAAAGAAACAGAGGTCAAAGATTTCTTATTGATCACCAGATACCACATCCATATGGTGTATTTACCATCTTTGTCATCCACTTATTCTCCATTTCATATTTTGCCCTGATCACCTCTCTCCATAGCATATTCTCTCCTGTCATAAACTTCCAAAGCCATTTTAACATTAGGCTTTTGTTTTGTTTCTTCATGTTCCTGATCCCCAGTTATTTTTCCTTATTTTCTTAGATGGACCATAAAAAATCCGATTAGAACCTGTGACTTGTGAGCAGCATATCATGAATGGACTATGAATGAATCATTACCATGTTCCCTCCACAACACTTGACCATTATTGTAGTTCAAACAAGAAAAAGTGGAAAGAACTAAGAAGTCGGAAAATTTTTGCAAGTCTTCTTTCTTGAGATAAAGGTAATTTTGTATTCACAAAAATACATCATCCAAAAACTGATGAGATGCTCACTTACAACCCACACTGGGCAAGACAAAAACCATCTAGACTAGTCTATAGACTTTACAGTTTTCCTAGGAAATCAACTAAAATGTCTATATCCCCACCATATCTTGTTTACACTTTACACAAAAAAACAAAGAAGGATGATGCAGTTCATTTTGATTTTCCTGGTGTTTTTACTTTTTCCTCCAAAACATCTTGCATTTCTTACTTTCCATATAGTCCACCAAATATAGGCTGGGGTCAACTTCCACAGTCTTCCTCTGTATCTCTTCTTCCAATTGTTTCCGAGTTGTTCAGCATTTCCAAAGTAGCTTGGGCACTATCCAGCTCAATACTAGCATACACGAGCACATGATCCACATAATTGCAGTTGTTTTACAGTGTGAGAAAGGATAATCATTAAACCCTACTTCCTTGTCACACAAAAAACACCTTGAGCAATCTGTAAACCTCTTTGCTGTAAAACTTCATGGGTTAGACAAGCTTTTCTGATCACCCACCAAGCTAAACAGGAAACTTTTAGGGGAATTTTGATCTTCCAGATGTTTCCAGGGCCAAGTTATTGTGAAAAACAGACTAATGTTTTTGTTCCAGTAACAAGATTTAGTTGTAAATACACCCTAACAATGCAGCTTCCAAGGAAGTTTGACATGACCCAAGGAAACACCTGGAAAAGAGTTCAGAGTCCGTAGAATATTTGCTATTACATCCACCTCCCAGTCATTGAAAGTTCTTTTAAAAATGAGATTCCAACCTGTGGACTCCATCACTCCATAGCTGGACTCTGTAACTTTTCAGTAGATTGAGATTGTAAAGGTCTGGGAAAGTGGCCTTTAGACAGTCTTCACCTATCCAATGCTCATTCCAGAACTGTGTTTTCACACCATTCCCTACTTTGAAGGATATGTTGGTGCTGAACTGGGGCCATAGCCTTCTGATGATTTTCCACATACTACAGCCAAAAGTTCCATCAATTTCCTCAAATGTCCAGTGGTTAAGGAGCCCAAACTTCTCTATCATGAACCTTTTCCATAAAGTCATTTCTTCTATGCAAATTTCCAGAGCCACTTTTGTAATAGACAATTGTTGTACAAGCAAAACAGGAAACTTTTAGGGGAATTTTGATCTTCCAAATTAGTGTCCACGGCCAAGCTTTTGTGAAAGACAGACTAATGTTTCAGTAGTCTTCAGGAAGATTACTTACAAAATGTCTCTTTCAAAGCAGGGAATGGGCTTAAGATTAGATTCTGGCTAGAGTCTAGACAGATGGCTTGGGGACACTTTACTGAAAGATTCTTTTCCCACATTGTCTCGGATAGCGTCGAACAAGGAAGTCACAATTGCTCAGTACAGAGACAACAACTAATGGCGTCCAACTTTCAGAAGAAACTTGCAAAACTGGGAAATTAATGACTTCCTCAAACTACTAGAAACATTGGGAGAAAGCTCTATGGTGGAGGAAGTCCCAGACAGAATCCTTTGGGGCAAATCGAAGGATGGGATTTACACTGTGCAGGAGAGTTACAACTACTGGAGCTCTCAAAATGGCATCCTTAAGGACTGGCCTTGGAAACATATTTGGAGAACTAGGCAGCCTCTTAAAGTCTCCTGCTTCACTTGAACTGCCCTCGGAGAAGTGTTTTAGACGGCAAAAGGCGACAAGGGTCTGCCTCGCCTCGCAGCGATGTGCTCGCTTTTTTGAATTGAGGGGCCAATTAATACCAAAAACTTAAAATATTTAATTGCATATATAAATATCCAAAATCTCAATAGCAATAACATACATTTAAAATATAGGTAGATTGCAGTCAGTAGCTCCAGACACACTGCACACTGTTGTGCTGAATGCATATGAAAGAAGAAGAGAAGAACAGAAAAAGAAAAAAAAAGGAGCTGAAAACGTACCTAAGCAGGTAAGGTCTCAAACTGAAGAACTGAAGAAGAAAGAACCCTAATAGAGAGTCGCGAAGGAGAAGAGAAGAGAGTCGCAGGTTTGCCAAAACACCAAATAAAACCCTAATATTGCCTTTTAATTATTAAATCAGGCCTTCTAAAAAAAAAAAGGGGGCGACGCCTTGTCGCCATTCACCTTTTTGGTCTCGCCTTGCCTCGCCAGTAATAAGCGATGAGGCCTCGCCTTTCGCCAAAGGCGATAAGGTGCTCGCCTTTCAAAACACTACTCTTAGAGAGGCTTGCCTAACGCAAGACAGTCTCAGGAGGAAAGGAATAATTCTCATCAACAGATGTTTCATGTGTAAGCCAGATAATGAAACTGCAAACCATCTCTTTTTGCACTACCCTGCAGCAGCCGACTTATGGCACTTATTCTACTCTATATGTGGGCTCCAATGAGTAATACCCTTAACCCTTCTCCATGAAAGATGCCTATGCGAGTTGGTCATTGTGGAGAGGTGACAAAACCGTCAAAAGAATCTGAAGAATGATTCCAGCAGTTATTTTTTGGTGTCTCTGGAAGGAGAGAAATAGCAGATGTTTTGATGGAATCTCGACTCCTATTAGCACCCTCAAGGCAAGATGTTTGGAATGCTTATTCAGTTGGCACTTCCTTTCCCCCGTAAATAGTGTGGATAACTTTTTGGATTTTTTTAGCTCCCTGACTTTAGCTTAGTAGAATATTCAGGGAATTTTTTGGCTGTTTTACAGGTAAGGTTGCTTCATGTTTTGTTTGAAGCAGTTTCTTTTGCTCTCTTGTAACCTTGCATCTTCTAGATGCTTTTCTAACATGATTTGATTACTTTAGCAAAAAGAAAAAAAAAAAGGATTTAACTGTAAAGGCACACTTACAATGTAGCTTCCAAAGAGGTTTGTCATGGGCGAAGGAGACACCTGGGAAAGAGTTCAGAGTCCATAGCAGATTTGCTATTCTACCCACCTCCAAGTCATTTAAAGCTCTTCTACAAGTGAGATTCCAACATGTGGACTCCATAGCTGGAAGACAGTGTCACTTTTCTGCAGGGTCTAGGAAAGTGGCATTTAGATAGTCTTCACATATCCAGTGCTCAAACCAGCACTGTGTTTTCATACCATTCTCCATTTTGAAGGATATGTTGGTGTTGAACTGTAGCCATAGCCTTCTGATGATTTTCCACACACTATAGCCAAAAATTCTATAAACTTCCTCAGTTGTCCAGAGGTTAAAGAGCCCAAACATCTCTATGATGAACCTTATCCATAAAGTCATATCTTCTATGCAAAATATTCACAGCCACTTTTGTAACAGATAATTGTTGTGCAAGCTGAGTTTCTTCATGCCGAAACCCCCTTGCTTTCGGTTAAGAGTTATGGCATCCCATTTCACAAGGTTGAAGCCTCCACTCTCTTATTTCCTTGCCACAAGAAGGTCCTTCTCAATTGGTTGATCTTCTTTTCAATGATCTATAGTATCCGGAACAGGATCACCATATATGTGGGTAGTGCATCCATCACAGATTTGATAAGTGTCAATCTGCCTCCTAAGGTAAATATTGACTCTTCCATCTTGCTAGCTTCTTGTCACATCTCTCCAACACTGAATTTCAGACTTCTAGCTCCTCATTCTTTGCTCCCAATGGCATTCCCAAGTAGCTTGTGGGTAGGGAGGCAACTTGGCATCCTAGATTCGTTGCCAACATCTGCATTGTGTGGAAATCATTTGTCCATACTTTGTTGTGATGGCATTTCTCCATAAAGGAATTTCTTCACCATTGAATCTCAATAGCCATTTCATTGAGAGGCCCCTATTTTGCTTTTTTGTGTGTGTGACAATGGTAACATGGCTCCTATTTTGCATTTTTAGATTCCTGATACCCAAACCTCATCCTTTCTTTGTGATTAAAGAGTTCCATTTGACTAAGTTAAATGTTCTACATTCTTTGTCCCCTTGCCATAGAATCACGCATCCCTGCCATATAGGACCTGCCTTATGTTTTGCTCCTGATGGCAATCCCAGATTAACTGTGGGAAGACTCTCTATTACACTTTGTTTGACAACAAAGACTAGCTTCTAGGTTCTGTCTTTTTTGCAGTTCATTGACCAGAATTTTATAACCCGTGTTACCTATTTCTCTAGCCTTTTTCCCTGTCCATTTAACTTCGTGTAGGCATGCAATATCAACTCTCCTCCTTTGTAGGGTATCCACTAATTCCATGGCTTCCCTGTCAAAGTGTCTATGTTTTAGCTACCTACCCAGATCCAACTCTCATGGACTAGTTTTTTTACCCTCATCCTTCCATGATGCGAGAAACCTTCTATATTTTGCACCACATCGGACATGAATAAATTCCCCAATAAATAACAATAATTAGAGATGTAGAAACTACATGATGTTATAACTCAAAAGATTTCATCATTTCAAAATATCAGCAAGCTACCAAATTCATTATGGTCAAAGTTCATTCGGTTAATATGCGAAAGCAAAAAATGAAAAGAAAACAACTTGGTACCAGGAGTAATCACTATCACAAAAAATAAACCCCAATTAACATTTTCAACTCTTGTCAACTATTAATAACATAATAAAATAAATAAAGATACTCCCATCTCACCCCCAACCTACTATATGTCCTTTGAATTTGGTTACTATTTGTTGTTTATTATACTTTGATTATCGTATTATCTTGTTGTGATTACTGTTCAAGATGATTTGTCATGTTGTCCATAGTATTTTTCCATGACTTCTTCACTTCTGTAATTTCTTTTTTTCCATACTGCTTTGGACTATTTCTTTTTCTTGAGTTGTAGATCTATCGAAAACAGCCTCTTTACCTTCAAGGTATGTTCTGCATACCTCCTACCCTCCCCATACCCCACCTTGTGGAATTACACCGGATATATTGTTGTTGTTGTTGTTGTTGTCATCTCACCCAACTTAATATCCTATTTCTATATCTGGGATTGTCCAAAAATTCCACATTTCTCTCTACTCGAGCTCCTCCACTCCCTAGATTCATGGAAAATGGAGGTCCGACTTTTTACCATGTAGATATTTCCTACAAAATTCAAATTATTTTTCAATATTGGTTTACTTATGAAACCCACCTTCTGACTAAAAGATTCATTTTTTCAAATGTTAATTTACTTGCACTATTGAACTCAACCAGTTTAAATAGAGCAAGTAAATTGTTGAAATAAAATGAGTGGTCTATATTGGGAAATAAAAGTTTGATGTTCAATAAGTTGAGTAAAAAGTACAATAACGTATGCATGAAGTACAACAGCAAACAACACCCAAAAGTTCATCAGAGCAGTTCAAAAACAAAGAAATTAGTAGCAAATCAGTGATAAACATAACAAAGGGTATTTCAAATAGAATGATTAAGGAACTAACCAAGAGAAGTTGGTATTAGAGCAGGTGAAGGAAGGTTGTGCGGTGAGAAGAGAATGGGTTGAGGAAGAATGAAATGGTCATAGGCGATATGGGCAGCATGATTTTGGGCTTCTTTGGAAGAACGGCATTGGTCCTTGGGCGACTCAAAGGAGACTCCATTCACTATAACAGTGGCTGTGAAACGAGGGTTGTGATCAGGGCCGTCTTTCTCCGTCGCGTACTCCGGCAAATTCCATTCGAACTGATGGCAAAGCTCTTGTAGCTTCGTTTTGTACATTCTTTCTGAGTTTACAGTAAAGGCGAAAAAATTGAGGGAAGGTATCAACTTCTCTTCTTACAATGTGCCTGCTTCAGGCTATTTATTTTTTTTGGGAGACAAAATATTTTTAATTTGATATAAATTGGCTATTACTAGTAAAAAAATTATTATTATTATTTTGCTGAAGTACTAGTAAATATTTATTTGTGCTTTGTGGGGACATAAAAAGGTATAAATAAAACTAGATGAGTGTTGTCCGTGCTAAGCACAGGCCCAACGTTTAAAATTTTATCATAATTTTACTTCTGTTTAATTTACTATGAAATATATTTGAGATCCAATGTAGTAAAAAATATTTTTAAATAATAGTAATTTTAAAAAACACAATGTCCATCATTTTAGTAACGAATCATATTTCTTCATTTGCACAATAAAAGAATCCACATGGAATAAGATACCAGCGAGAGGCACTATTTTTTTTTTTTCAAGTTTCAACAATTAGTTCAATATTAAGTTGGGCAAACATTCACAATTTAGTATCCTTATTCAAAGTTTATCAATATATACATTATAAGAAGGCAATCGATTATTATTACATAGATATTGAATGCACGACAAAAAATCTACTTGTAAAGCACAATTCGTTGTTATTCTTTAAATATTAAATGAATAAAAAAAATACTACATAAAACAACTTGCTATAATTAACTTTGATTCTCATGCCAAAGGTATTACAGTTTGGTGTAACAGTATATATAGTTTGCTAATGAACAGGTAGTCTAGCTTCCTAATGTTGTGAGTTCTATTTCACCTATAATTAACATCTATCGTAAAGAGCTTCTTTTAATGATAAGAAAAAACAGTTCAATTCCAGAAAATGTGAACTCAAATCAGTCAGTAATCTGTTATTTTCTTATATAAATCTTCATATCACCCATGAATTTCAGCCATAAAATTGGAAAACACATTAGATAGAATAATAAAGACATCAGCCTGGGAATTGAGACATAAAATTTAAATAAATGGTTGATGTAGTTAAATGACATAATAAGAGTATATAGTGTAAAAGTTAACAGATCATTGCATCAGTTACAAATGTCAAATCTAATAGATTTAAAACACATGAACTTCAAAGTGCAATAATATAACTAATTTCTCTCATTCCACAAACAACTTTACTGCAGACAGGTATCTTCTAAATACTCTTCAATTGTTCTTCAATTGTTAATACCAGTCATACATACGATGACATGTTAACCAGAAAACCTTGTGTCTACTTTTCCTACACATTTCGATTTAAAACAATAGGATATCAAATCTAGAAAAGTAGTGGCAGTAATGGATGGAGTAACAACACGATCCCAACGTATAATTTATAATGGACCTAAAATATATTTCAATGAGAAAGATTACTAATTTAAACACATTATAGCTGCCAAATTTGTTCATTATATATTCATGTGAATGTCATACTACTGAATGTTGAAGTGAGATACTTACATAGTTTAACATTTCCATATGTGGGAGTGCTAATTACATACTTTTACATACTATTTTAAATTAGACAAAAATAGATGCATCTTTCATGCTTGGATCTTCTGGACCATATTTGATCAAAATCACCTGTTACATTAAAATTGAGGGATTAAATGTCAGCACAGAATCACCTAACTTATACAGCACATGATATATCTGTTAGCAAGTCTAGGATCTATAAATAATACAATCTAACACTTACAATATAGGCACTAAAAACAGCATGAAACAATGTAACGCTAATAACAGAATCACTATAAATCACATGGCCAAGACATTTAACTCTCAACAAACTCACATAATCTTTCCTTTCCAACAATAACATATCAGTGCAATCCCCCAGGTGAGGATTGGGGAAGGTAGGATGTACGCAAACCTTACCCAACCTTCAATATTCTTTCCTTCCCATTGAATAAAAGTGAATTTTATAACAAAAGGTTATAGCAAGATTTTCTGATCCCAGAGATGGGGCAGGCGGTACCTCTGTCGCTTAAAATTTTCTATTATAGAATGAGTTGGGGACCAAAATCTTCGACTTGCAACATTTTATTTCTGATTAAGCGGGCCTCTAGCTGACTCAATGACAGGTTTATAGTCCAAGGCTCCAAGCTAACAAGAAAGATGATGTAGGAATGTGAGGAAGCAACTGTTAAGCACTGATGGGGTTGGGAAGTGTATTTAGATTCCCTTTTTTTGATCTTATCTAACATAGATCTGAAAATCATTATAATCATATCAATGCAAAACTTTTGAGGTAAAGGAAGTTCATAGATATGATGGTATTTATCCTCAATGATTGGGAGCAGGGTTATCTACAAGACATATTGTTGTGAGGGTGGAGATACAACAAAAATTGATTGTCTGAGGCTGAGAAAGGTGCAGTTCTGAGCTAGCCCTTGATTTTGACTCTTTAAAGCAAGAATCGAAAAGCCTTCCCCTATGATCAATGTAAGCCATCAGGAAAAACTCAAACAAAGAACCAAGGAGAAATCACTGAAGTGACTGGTCTAATAGTCATATAAATCAAAATAGGCAAACAGTTCTACCAAATAGGTTTGATTTCACAAGTTTTTAATTACTAACTGCTATTTCGTTATTGTAGTTTTTGATTCTATCAGTTTAAGGTGGTTATTCCAACAAGATCAATAGAGAAAAGTTACATCATCTTTTAGGAACTAAAAATGAACACAATAGT
Source organism: Solanum tuberosum (assembly GCF_000226075.1). Lineage (NCBI taxonomy): Eukaryota > Viridiplantae > Streptophyta > Magnoliopsida > Solanales > Solanaceae > Solanum > Solanum tuberosum. The sequence continues at coordinate 1,638,121 of NW_006239003.1, forward strand.
CTTCAGCGATAACAATAACTATAACACAGAAAGAATATATTTTCATTTAAGTTGATAAATGGAGTACCTATAAAAAGATAACTTTTAACTAACCTTCTATCACAGGAGAAAATATTTTCAATTTCCACAAAAGAACAAGAACATAAAGAATCCACATAGAAACATCAAAATCTTGCAAAACACGGCATTCAGTGGCAGCAGCAAAAGAGTGCAAAAAATGATCGTTTTGAGAACCACAGAAAAAGTATTCCAACTGCAATTCAAAACAATAAAAGATAATGTGTCTAGGGACTGAATTGAATTCAAAGAAAATAAATACAAAAATAAGTAAATCATATTTATATTAGTCAATTTCAAAGATGAAGTTTTAAACAATGTACAAAATAATTCAAATACCTTTTAATTCTTTTTTCATGGGAGAATTTTTCATTTTCATGCTATGTTTGTGGGTGGAAGAATTATATTTGTTTTCCATGCTTGGATATTATTTTTCCCCTGAACTAAGATGTTCAATTGTGCGCTTTTTCGCATCTGTAACATTGACTGTCATAGTCTCGTAGATGTTATTGGTTTATAATCACATCTTGTTTCTCCAGGTAAGACAAAATGGATAATTTTTGCGTTGCATCCAATTTTTTGTAAATAGCCTTTTCATTTGAATGTTGAATATCTTGCCGTTCAATTGATCTTCCACATTTTGGAGCGATAATGTTTCTTTATGAAAAAATGAAAAAAATTGACTAATAATAAAAAATCATTAATATTTTATATATATAATAATAAGAAAATAAAGCGAACAGACAAATCGAAAGAGATCGGATATTTTTACCATAAAAGAAGATGTTCAACAACAATAGCATATGTAAGGATCATGAATTTTCAAATCAAAATTCAAGAGAAGAAATAAGTAACAATGAAAGTACAAAATCACAACAAGTTCTTTGTGATTATTTGGTGAGAAAAAAGTAATATGTACCTTGACGAAGCAAATCTCATAAATTTCTTCTGAAGTGAGGTGCAACATTTTCTCTGCAATTTCATCTGAAACAATAGTTGTTGCAATCGTTGTTGTCCTTAATAGTAACTTTGAATTGACATCTGTTTTGATAATTAATGAAAATTTAAAAAATAATGGTTAATTAAGACATTTATTTCTTTGAAAAAATAAAATAAATAATCTTAATTAGTTATTATTAATTTTGTTGAAGAGCAAATATACCTAGGACTAAGATGTGTGGAATGGTGACAACTTGTACAGTAGATTTTCCTTCGCACGTTATATCTCGTGAACAATTGCTTACAATTTGAGCATGCTAGCACACTAAAGCGTTGATCCTTACTTGCAAGGGACAATTCAGCCTCAACATTAAATACTTGTCCCTTCAAATTCAATATACCAAATATTATTTTTTACTGTAAAATTAAAAAATTAAAAAAATAGAATAATATACTTGTTGTTCTTATCGGAGGTTGTGCCTGGATGTTAGCCACAAATATAACCTCATCCTCAAATGAAATTAACATAATAGAGCCTATTGGAGTTGTACTTTTCATCTTATAAGCAACAAGCTTTGTTTCAATTCTTTTGATCCTATAAACAAGTAAAATTATGAAAATTTATTAATATTGGCTCATCCAAAACACTTGTATCATTTTGAAAATTGTAAAAAGGATTGTAAAGAATTCTAGGGTCCATACATTTATCAAAAACAAATAAGAATACTAGTATCTTCATTTTATTATATATGTCTTGTAGAAAGATTATGAAAAAAGAAATAAAAGTGAAATTTTAAAACTTTGTGATTGTAAGATTAAAGATGTGTTTTATATCTCAAAATATTCTGAAATTTCGATGCATTAAATAAAAATGTATATTACCACGTCCTTAACTCGACAACCTATGGATATGAAGGATTGATTTCAATTGTTGTATTGAATTTGCTCGTCAAACCAACGAATCTATTCGACGTTCCTATGTGCATTTGAATATGTGATTTTAGTTTCATCATGTCATATATTTTCCAAAAAGAAAAAAATAAATTTATTTGCACTTTTACCCAATGATGATTTCCCAATTCTCCTAGCAAGAATGATCGAGTAATCATGAAGTTGGTTGAAAAGTTTAACTCCCTCCTGATCAATAAAATCCTCCCAAAGTGTCAGTTTAGTTGGTTTTTTCCTATGATTCGAAGGATATTTTCAAACATTAAAATAAAGTTATAGAAGATATGTGATATTGTAAAAACATTATAAATAATAAAATTCAAGTCAATTATTATCAACAATGTGTGCTATAAAAGTCAAAATATAAGATCCACGAACAAAGAAATGAATCCAGTTGGACAACGAAATTGATGAACTTTTTAATCTATCAAAGTACTACAGGTATTCAAAGTGATGGAAAACACATCCTAATAGTTAATCTAATATGAACTTTTCCTGATAAAATTAACTAAATTAAGATAAGTGTACCTGTTTACATTCCTACTTTATTTAAATAAGGAGAAACGTTGCGGTGACTCGAAAAATAAATAATTAAGTCAATTTTAAAAGAATTTTAAGGAAAAATGAGTTTTAAAGGAGTCGCCACCTAATTTAGGAAAAACTAGGAAACCAATTATAAATGTCTACGAAACCATTAGATTCTAAGTAAGGGGTTCAAGTTATTTCGAAGGGAAGGTATTAAGCATCCTTCGAAATCCATAACTATGGGTCCCGACTGAATTCATTTTTTCAAATTGAGGAGGAGATAAAAATAATATACACAAGTAATAAAATAAAACAATACTATAAGAGACGGCCTAAGGTTTGCCTAACATCGATATATATACAAGATAATGCATAAGTAATATAATTCGAACTTCATTCAAATGGCTTCAATGGAAAGCAACTTTGGGTACTTGTAAAGACACTTAGTAAAAGTGTTAGTAATAAATAAATATGAATAAAAATAAATGAATCAAATAATAACTTAAAATAAAAACTCGTCTTATTAACATGGAAGGCCTTGGAAATCGACGGTAATTTCTTAATTGGCCAATTTAACAAACAAAATATATAAACTTAAACTAATTTTCGTCTTTTACAATGTAGAGGCCTCCAAAACCGACGGAGAGATTTTATCATTCGCTAATGAAGAACGAAAAAACAAAATGAATATTAATAACAAACAAAACAAGTTCTCTGAGAAAATGTAAGTCAACAAAATTATACTACAATCCTAATGAATAATATAGACAATACGATGATAACATTAAGAGTAACCATAACAAATGAATCAAAATAAACTAAACAGTGGTTCAAATAATCTAGTGATGGCTTTGCAAACATTCTTTTCAAGTTACAGAAAAATAACACTAAGCAAGTCAAACGAAAATTCACTACTACATCAACAAAATAACATCTTTTAAAAATTCTATAAACCACACTAAATAGCAATATCCAGAGAAAACCAAAATAATTAAAGCTCTACCACCAAAATAATAAAATAATAATGATAGTCAACAACTATAATGAGTAAATCAACCAAAAACTCACAAAAATCTGAATCTAAGATTAATGTCAACTCAATATTTTGCACAAGAAATAAAGGAATAGAACAAATACTTTACCCATTGAAGGAACGAAGTGAGTTGCTGCCAGCTCCAGTCCATTGGAGCACAAAGATGCAGCGAGGCAAAGCTTTGGCTTGCCAGAATACCGTATTTCGCTGCTGGTCGGAGTTTGAGTTTGGGGGTGATTGGGGGCTGTTTCAGTCGAAAAAAATGAGTAAAGGAAGAGGGGTTGTTGGTTGTTTCGGTGGAGCTCATGGTGGTTGAGCGGTGGTTTGTTTCTGGTTTGGGGTTTTGGTTTGTGGTGGAGCTGTTGTTGGTGATTTTGGTTGGTGGAAACGGAAGAGGGGTGAACACTGGTGGTATAGTGGTGTGCGGTGGTTGCTCTAGCTCCGAGCTCTGCTGGATTTTGCTGCTGTTTTCAGGAGGTGGTTGGTCTGGTTGCTTCACCGGAAAAAAAATGAACAATGGGAAAAGGGTTCTGGAGGCAGTAAACATGGGGTTTGGGTGGTGGCGGCAACTCTAGGAAGATAAATTAGTGTTTTTACACATTTTGAATTCTTCCTTCCAATCTAAAAAAATTCACCCACTTATTCTTTTGACCTAGTAAAACTTAAATAGAAAATTGTTATACAATGGGCTCAAATCATGGGCTTGAGACTGTGGCCCAAAATTGTTGGTTGATAAAATATCTGTGTATGAAATCTTATCCATATTTGAATGAATTTTTAGATTGTGCAAAATATCAAAATGAATACTAACGACGAATAAACGTGAATACTAAAAATATGTATTTAACGTAATTAATGACATGTAAAAAATGCAATTTAACATAAATAACAATTTAATTAGAATGAACAAAAAATTTCTCCAAGTGTTTTCTACTCAAATGAACTACATACAATAGCTTATACCATCTGTAAATAAAGTCCTAAAAACGAAATAGGACAAGGTCCCACGAGAAAAGACTAAAAAAGATGTCTTTTACAAAAGTCTAAAAGTAGATGGGAAAAGGTGATGCTTTAACAAAAGTCTAAAAGTAGGTGGGGAAAAGGTGATGTTTTATTTCCATAAAAAAGGCAAAATGTCCCTTTGACAAATCAGCCTTGTCTCCTCTCTTGGAATCCGTTTTGGCTGCTAGTAAAGGTCAATAATTGCTCAACAAGGGTCGATAAACTTATTTAAAATTATATATAAAAATATTATTTTGAACTATTAAATAAATAAAACTAAAAGTTACGAATTTTGAAAATGTTAGGCCAAAATTGGGTGTCAACAGTTGTCCCTTTCGTTGGATATGATTGATGAAAGAAATCATGGACAACGAAAATTGACAAACCCGATTTTGGCCGAACATATGACCTTTATATAAAAGTGTGGTTGGAATGTGGTGGAAGTCGATCCTGGACTTGCCTCCAAAAGGTTCCACGTTGTGTTGCATCCTTGTTGACGTAGTCCACACCTATGGCATAATTGAGAATGCATTTTGTTGGATGTTCTCGAAAAGATAAAGATAAAACTCATTATTAGAGACAAAAATTAAAGAAAAAGGTAGCATTTTTTACGATACGACGAATGAAGATGATCCATCGGTAGGATATGAATGTATATCCATCGGTAGAATATGAAGATGATCCATCGGTAGGATATGAATGTATGTCCATCGGTAGGATCTAAATGTATATCCTTTAACGCCGGCCTCCTCCGACTTCAACGTGAATAGACAAAGGTGCACATCTTTCACCTCCGAATAGATGCGGCTTAAATGCAAATATCTTTCGACGCAAGTTTCCTCCTACTTGAACGTGGAATAGATAGGGTGCACATCCTTCACCTCCGAATAGATGTGACTTAACAATATCTCTCGACACAAGTTTCCTCCGACTTGAACGTGAAATAGATAGGGTGCACATTATTCACCTCCGAATAGATGTGACTTAACAATATCTTTCGACGCAAGTTTCCTCTGACTTGAACGTGGAATAGATAGGATGCACATCTTTCATCTCCGAATAGATGCGATTTAAATGCAAATATCTTTCAACGCAAGTCTCTTCCGAATTGAACATGGAATAGATATGGTGCACATCATTCACCTCTGAATAGATGCGACTTAACAATATCTTTCGACACAAGTTTCCTCGGACTTGAACATGGAATAGGGTGCACATCCTTCACCTCCGAATAGATGCGATTTAAATCGCAAACTATCTTTCAACACAAGTCTCCTCCGAATTGAACGTGGAATAGATATGGTGCACATCCTTCACCTCTGAATAGATGCGACTTAACAATATCTTTCGACGCAAGTTTCCTCTGACTTGAACGTGGAATAGATAGGATGCACATTTTCCACCTCCGAATAGATGTGATTTAAATGCAAATATCTTTCAACGCAAGTCTCCTTCGAATTGAACGTGGAATAGATATGGTGCACATCCTTCACCCTTGAATAGATGCGACTTAACAATATTTTTCGACGCAAGTTTCCTCATACTTGAACATGGAATAGGGTGCACATCCTTCACCTCCGAATAGATGCGATTTAAATCGCAAACTATCTTTCAACACAAGTCTCCTCCGAATTGAACGTGGAATAGATATGGTGCACATCCTTCACCTCCGAATAGATGCGACTTAAATGCAAATACCTTTCATCGCAAATCTCCACCGACTTGAATGTGGAATAGATATGGTGCACATCCTTCACCTTCAAATAGATGCGATTTAAATGCAAATATCTTTCAACGCAAGTCTCCTCCGAATTGAACGTGGAATAGATATGGTGCACATCCTTCACCTCCGAATAGATGCGACTTAAATGCAAATATCTTTAAATGAAAGTTTCCTCCGACTTGAACGTGGAATAGATATGGTGCACATCCTTCACCTCTGAATAGATGCGACTTAAATGCAAATACCTTTCATCGCAAATCTCCACCGACTTGAATGTGGAATAGATATGGTGCACATCCTTCACCTCTGAATAGATGCGACTTAAATGCAAATATCTTTCAACGCAAGTTTCCTCCTACTTGAACGTGGAATAGATATGGTGCACATCCTTCACCTCTGAATAGATGCGACTTAAATGCAAATATCTTTCAACGCAAGTTTCCTCCTACTTGAACGTGGAATAGATATGGTGCACATCCTTCACCTCTGAATAGATGCGACTTAAATGCAAATATCTTTCAACGCAAGTTTCCTCCTACTTGAACGTGGAATAGATATGGTGCACATCCTTCACCTCTGAATAGATGCGACTTAAATGCAAATATCTTTAAATGCAAGTTTCATCCAACTTGAACGTGGAATAGATATGGGGCATATCCTTCACCTCCGAATAGATGCAACTTAAATGCAAATATCTTTCAACGCAAGTTTCCTCCGACTTGAACGTGGAATAGATAGGATGCACATTCTGCACCTCCGAATAGATGCGACTTAAATGCAAATATCTTTCAATGCAAGTTTCCTCCGACTTGAACCCGGAATAGATAGGGTGCACATCCTTCACCTCCGAATAGATGTGACTTAAATGCAAATATCTTTCAACACAAGTTTTCTCCGACTTGAACATAGAATAGATATGGTGTACATCCTTCACCTCCTAATAGATGCGACTTAAATGCAAATATCTTTAAATGAAAGTTTCCTCCGACTTGAACGTGGAATAGATAGGATGCAGATCCTTCACCTCCGAATATATGCGACTTAAATGCAAATATCTTTCAACGCAAGTTTCCTCTGACTTGAGCGCGGAATATATAGGGTGCACATCATTCACCTCCGAATAGATGTGATTTAAAATTAAATATATTTCAACGCAAGTCTCCTCCGACTTGAACATAGAATAGATAGGGTGCACATCCTTCACCTCCTAATAGATGCGACTTAAATGCAAATATCTTTCAATACAAGTTTCCTCCGACTTGAAAGTGGAATAGATATGGTGCACATCCTTCACCTCTGAATATATGTGACTTAAATGCAATGGCCTTCTCGGCGAATGAAAATGCAATGGTGCTCTCGCAAAATGAAAAATGCAATGACCCTTTCGGGTTATGAAAAATGCAATGATGAATGATTCGATGGTTGTCCATTTTAACGAGGTGGATGACTCGATAATTGTCTAGCTGTAACAAGGTGGATGACTCGATGATTTTCCACTGTAACGAGGGGGATGACTCGATGATTGTCCACTGTAACGAGGTGGATGACTTGATAATATTCGTGGAAGTGTCATCGACTCAATGTTTTCACATGTTCCAGTACTTGAAAAGGAACAATTAATAGACACAATGTTGCCTTAGCTAGCGATTTAGTTAAGAAACCTTGAGAAAAAATTCTTTAATAGAGAATGTGTACAAAATGCCTGATCACTTTGACACATGTGAGCAACCAACATTTTACTCTTGACCATTTTGTGTTTATTGTGACTTATGTCTCATTGGGGATTTGTACGAGGATCTGTTGGGTCGCTATGACAATGCTGGAGATTTGCAAGTTGACTTTGAACTTCAAGCGATGATGGATCATTTGAAGTTGACTATCAAGCTTCTGATAGTACTTGTTAGAATTTTTGAGGTCTTCCTCAAAAATTCTGTCCAGTTAGAACTTTTTGGCAAATTTCAAAATGATCTCCAATCTTGACTTGCTGGAGATAGAACCTTTATTGTGAATTTTTGAGATATTCTAAAAAAATTTGTCCCAGTTTTTATTACAAGGAGAAAAGAAAATCACACTGGGTATATGACTGAGCCTTCGTTGTGCCTACATATCCTGTTGAACTAGGAATCAGGTCAAATGTAGTTCCAATCCCGTAGATGATGAATACTGTAATGAATCTGAAACAAGATCATTAATAGAAAATGTACAATATGAACATGATGAAATAGGAAAATAATATTCCCTACGAAATTCAAAGCATAGACAAAAGATATGTCACATTTTGGGGATGGACAACCCAATGAAGTAAAATAGGCGTCTCAAACTGACGATATTAGTCTAATGTCACTTTTTACAATGAACAAACCAAAAAGAAAATGCAAATTCTTTTTTTAAATGAAAGAATCTAAGTAAATAAAAATATGTTTTGAAAAATATTAAAGGGTGGGTGCTTGCTCACCTTTTTTTTCCCCATAGAATAAACAATGTGAAGAGATAGTTAAGTCTTGACTACAATTGATACCAGGAGTTGGGATCGCATGTAAATCTTTTTTTTCTTTTTTTTCTTCATTTCTAACTAAGATTGAATTCAAGTAACTCCTATAACTTCAAATGGTACTTCAAACATACTTAAGGATTAACAAGATTTGTTTACTTTGCTTCAAACAAAGGTTTTGAATTGTACCAATCATCATGTTTCAAGTGCCCTCACAACAAAGAAAAATTCTATTTCACACATATTTGAAGTGTTTGATTTGAGGACATTTTTCAAAGTGCACTCACACTCGCAAGAATGTTCAACGCATGCAACTGTGATACCATATGTTTGGCTCTTATGTAAATCTCCACTAATGTGAGAACATTTGGAATGAGATCATGTAGGGAGTTTCATTGTCTTGTAATGTAGGCTTAGGGACGTGTAGGATATATATTTGGGATGAGAGTGACTTAATTCCTTCTTGAGCGTCACAGTGAATTCATGCTTTAGATGATTGATACACATTTGACGTCTGATCCTCTTCGTTGTCCCCCCTTTTCAACTTCTTTTGAGTCCTTGTTCGTTGGAGCTTTTCCATTTTTCCATCCCTTTATTTTGTTTCGACTTCTTTTGAGTCCTTATTTATCGGGACTTTCTTTTTCCCACCCCTTTGTTTTGAGGTTTTCTCCCTTTTTTTGGAATATTTTCATTCTCTTCTTTCATTGACTCAGTAGGGGTGTTTTTGTCTTTCTTTATTTCTTTCAAACTATTTTTTTTCTTTCTCTGGAAGTCATTTTAGCTTTCTTGACTTTAATAGACTTCATATCTTTGCCTTTGATAACTTCAAACTTGGATTTTCTCTTGTAATTTGCACATCTTTGGTGCGCTCAAGAAGGTTTGGCCAAGAGAGGGATAGTGCATGTAAGCACTCAGAAGGGTAATGGCTAAGATGTGGTTGTCCAAAGAAAAGATTTTAGGCTCAAAGTGGGGAAAACTAGGGATTAATGTCATTTGGTAGGCTTTGAAAGGCACAATCGAGTCAAAAAAGGCCTACAATCCTTTCCCAAACAAAACATTACTCAGGATTTCACCTCGATAGACATTCAGGCCAAGCTCTAGATCAGCAGTGCGATGGAATTGAATTTTGATCTAAAAGCTCACCATACAATGCACATGAAACCATGAAGTTGGCTTTATTCTTATCTTGAATGCATGCAAGAGAATTTTCAAGCATCACAAAAGTACAAATGAGAGGTAACAAAAGAATCTATGGTTTACCACTAAGTTAGTCCTCTCCATCATATCGAATATTTTTACATGTTCCTAATTGCACTGGTCCCAACTGAGTTGAAGACATGACTCTTACGATATATACACAATAATTTTTTTTTAAAGAATGAATATCGAACCCAGGAAGGGTTGCCTACGTATCTCATCGATATGAGAATCGGGTGTGCATAGTTCATACAAATATGACTTTGAAAATATGCACAAACTATTTTACTTTTTATTTTTGAAATTTGGAAAATGGATACCGAACCCAAGAAGGGTTGCCTACGTATCTCACCGAGATGAGAATCAGGTTCGCATAGTTCGTTCAGATATGGCATAAAATAATTTTAAAATTTAGACAAACCTGGAGCGATTCATTGTATCCTCTTAACTGTCGATCTTTGTTCTATCCGTTGAATGTGTTCTCTCAATTTTTACATTAACAACTTGTTGTATTCTTTTGTGGATGTCTCTTCAAACTGTGTATACTCCCAATGATTCCCAAGAACTAGAAATTATTATCACCATCCCCGACTGTTGTCGGGGACGGTTTCCCTGCAAAACTATGAGAAATGTGTGAAAGTAGGGCCAACATGCAAAATATAAAAAATAGATGAATGCGACCTCATAGTCAAAGATTCCCCTGATTTGTCTTTTCGATGGGTTATTATTGTCTTGTGAAATCCAAAGACTCATTTTTCGTGAGTTCTCTTGTCCCTCGTCACTTCGGACGAACAATTACTTCTAGATTCGAACATGAATCAAATTCTTGCATAAAAAGAAGAAAAATTAAAAAGGTAAAAGTGTTAGTTCGTATTCATAATGGATAATGCAAAATATCACACGAAAAATTAATCAAACACATAAACATTGTTTTGATTGAAGATAATTCAATTATATCACATAACATACAAACAATTATTAAGCATCCTATACAAATATATGACCCTTTTGTGCCAAGGGTACACATAAGTATGATTGTCTTTTTATTGATTATGGGTCAAACAGACACAAGGTGGGCTTCTAATGGGCCCAACATGCCTTGGGTGTTGGGTCGACTTAGTTCAAAATGCACTAAATTCGGGAATTGGTTTCACTCTACGCTAGTTGACTAAGAGTAGTTTTGAAAGACTGGAAACCCAAGCGGACAACTTAGGTTGGAACTCATGACAACCATTGGATGCATGACAAACCAATAAATTGCCGATCATTTTGAAAAATGGTTGAGTATAGAATAGTTCAGCTGCGGTTTCGCAAAACCATTCTTTAATATACTATACATACGTGTTGGAAAATGTCATGAATGCAATGACAGTTTATAGCAATTTAACAAGTAATGAATACACCACAAGTACAATATACAAACAATCAACAAAATACACAACATGTAAGATATAACACAATAAAAGAAAAACCTCCTAGATTTGAAAAAATGAATTCATAATGGTTAGAACCTCTATATCCCTAGCAGAGTCACCGTTCTGTTTACTTCCCTACATTATTTAAATAAGGAGAAACGTCCCGGTGACTCGAAAAATAAACAATTAAGTCAATTTTAAAAGAATTTAAGGAAAAATGAGTTTTAAAGGAGTCGCCACCTAATTTTAGGAAAAACTAGGAAACCAATTAAAAATGTCTACGAAACCATTAGATTCTAAGTAAGGGGTGCAAGTTATTTCGAAAGGAAGGTGTTAAGCATCCTTCGAAATCCACAACTGTGGGTTCCGACTGAATTCATTTTTTCAAATTGAGGAGGAGATAAAAATAATATACAAGTAATAAAATAAAATAATAATATAAGAGACGGCTTAAGGTTTGCTTAACATCGATATATATACAAGACAATGCATAAGTAATTTAATTCGAACTTCATTCGAATGGCTTCAATGGGAAGCAACTCTGGGTACCTGTAAAGACACTTAGTAAAAGTGTTAGTAATAAATAAATATGAATAAAAATAAATGAATCAAATAATAACTTAAAAATAAAAACTCGTCTTATTAACATGGAAGACCTTGGAAATCGACGGTAATTTCTTAATTGGCCAATTTTCACAAACAAAATATATAAACTTAAACTAATTTTCGTCTTTTAAAATGTGGAGGCCTCCAAAACCGACGGAGAGATTTTATCATTGGCCAATGAAGAACGAACAAACAAAATGAATATTAATAACAAACAAAACAAGTCCTCTAAGAAAATGTAAGCCAACAAAATTATACTACAATCCTAATGAATAATATAGACAATACGATGATAACATTAAGAGTAACCATAACAAATGAATCAAAATAAACTAAACAATGGTTCAAATAATCTAATGATGGCTTGGCAAACATTCTTTTCAAGTTACAGGAAAATAACACTAAGCAAGTCAAACGAAAATTCACTACTACTCCAACAAAATAACATCTTTCAAAAAATCAGTAAACCACACTAAATAGCATTATTCGGAGAAAACCAAAATAATTAAAGCACTACCACCAAAATAATAAAATAATAATGACAGTCAACAACTATAATGAGTTTTTTCATGTTTGATTGGGTTAAATGTTTTGGAAAATGTTTTCCAAATCAACTATTTTTCCTCAATTTTAAGGAAAATGACTTCCCTTCAAAACTTAAGGAAAACATTTTCCAAAACTCTCTTCCAACTCCCCCATAAAAAGATTTTTTTTTTAAAGCTTGTTTTAAAAAAATGTTTTTAACTTCAATTTTTTTACCCCACCCTCACCCCTACCCCAGCCCCCTACCTTGTTTTTAAAAAATATTTTCAACTTCAAATTTTTATTTTTTCACTCCTACCCTCAATCCCGCCTCTCGCCAGCCCCCCAACAAGCCCCCCACCCCGAAATATTTAAGTTTGTTTTTAGATTTTTAAGTGTTTGGTTTATGAATGAAAAATGTTTTTGAGAAATATTTAAGTTTGTTTTTAAAAAATATTTTCAACTTCAAATTTTTATTTTTTCACTCCTACCCTCAATCCCGCCTCTCGCCAGCCCCCCAACAAGCCCCCCACCCCGAAATATTTAAGTTTGTTTTTAGATTTTTAAGTGTTTGGTTTATGAATGAAAAATGTTTTTGAGAAATATTTAAGTTTGTTTTTAAAAAATATTTTCAATTTCAAAAAATATTTTCTACTCTAGTAAAAATCTTTTCCGGAAAATATTTTCTACTCACCAACCAAACATGAGAAAATTAAGTAAAAAATCTACTTGTTTTCTAGTAAAACATTTTCCTTCATACCAAACATACCCTAAATCAACCAAAAAGTCACAAAAATCCAAATCTAAGATTAATATCAACTCAATATTTTGCACAAGAAATAAAGGAACAGAACAAATACTTTACCTATTGAAGGACGGACGGATGACCGGATCTGATGCGAAATTTACTCGCCGAAGTTGATGTCGACATCGGCGAAGTGAGTTGCATCCATCTCCAATCCATCGGAGCACAAAGATGCAGCGAGGCAAAGCTTTGGCTTGCTGGAATACCGTATTTTGCTGCTGGTTGGAGTTTGAGTTTGGGGGTGATTGGGGGTTGTTTCAGTCGGAAAGAAATGAGTAAAGGAAGTTGGGGTTGTTGGTTGTTTCGGTGGAGCTCATGGTGGTTGAGCGGTGATTTGTTTCTGGTTGGGGGTTTTTGTTTGTGGTGGAACTGTTGTTGGTGATTTTGGTTGCTAGAAACGGAAAGAGGGGTGAGCACTGGTGGTATGGTGGTGTGCGGTGGTTGCTCGAGCTTCTAGCTCCGAGTTTCGCCAAAATTTTCTACTATTTTCAGGAGGTGGTTGGTCTGGTTGCTTCGCTGAAAAAAAAATGAACAATGGGAAAAGGGTTTTGGAGGCAGTGAACAGGGGGTTTGGGTGGTGGCGGCAGCTCTAGGAAGATAAATTAGGGTTTTTACACATTTTGAATTCTTTCTTCCAATCTAAAAAAATTCACCCACTAATTCTTTTGACCCAGTAAAACTTAAATAGAAAATTGTTATAAAATGGGCTCCAATCATGGGCTTGAGAGTTGAGACTGTGGCCCAAAATTGTTGGTTGATAAAATATTTGTGTATGAAATCTTATCCATATTTGAATGAATTTTTAGATTGTGCAAAATATCGAAATGAATACTAACGACTAATAAACGTGAATACTAAAAATATGTGTTTAACGTAACTAATGACATGTAAAAAATACAATTTAACAAAAATAACAATTTAATTAGAATGAACAAAAACTTTCTCTAAGTGTTTTCTACACAAATGAACTACATATATGGCTTATACCATATGTAAATAAAGTCCTAAAAACGAAATAAGACAAGGTCCCATGAGAAAAGACTAAAAAAGATGTCTTTTACAAAAGTCTAAAAGTAGGTGGGAAAATATGATGCTTTAACAAGCGTCTAAAAGTAGGTGGGAAAAGGTGATGCTTTATTTTCATAAAAGAGGCAAAATGTCCCTTTGACAAATCAGTCTTGTCTCCTCTCTTGGAATCCGTTTTGGCTGCAAGTAAAGGTCAATAATTGCTCACCAAGGATCGATAAACTTATTTAAAATTATATATATATAAAAAATATTTTGAACTATTAAATAAATAAAACAAAAAAGTTACGAATTTTGAAAATGTTAGGCCAAAATTGGGTGTCAACAATACCTTAGAGGAATTTAAAGTTATCGAAAACTGAGATTCATATTGACACTTAGTCTCACTGATTGGGGTTTGTGAAAAGAATGATGAGATGATATTAGTCTATTATTACATGGCTAATGGGACATTGAGAGAGCACCTTTTCAAGCATAACAAGCCACCCTTATCATTGAAGCAAAGGTTGGATATTTGCATTGGTGCAGCTAGAGGTCTTTACTAACTTCACACTGTTGCAAGGTACACTATCATCCATAGAGATGTGAAAACTACAAACATTTTGGTGGATGACAAGTGAGTGGCAAAGGTTGCTGATTTCAAGCTATCGAAAACGGGACCTTTCTCCAACAAAGTCATGTTAGTACAATGGTAAAGGGATGTTTTGTATACTTGGATCCAGAGTATTTCAGAAGACAACAACTAACAGAAAAGTCTGATGTCTACTCTTTTGGGGTTGTCCTATTTGAAGTAATGTCTCGAAGGTTAGCTCTAAATGCTAGTCTTCCAAAGGAACAAGTCAGTCTAGCAGAGTACTGCCTTCAGTTGCAAAGTGATCCTGATGAACCAAAAATGGTGGCAGAACAGAAAGCTAATGATGCTTATGCTATGCATACAAAATCATTAACGGTTGCCAAAAATGGTAAGGAGTCAAAGGAGCACACAACGTCGAGACTTCTTACGGAAGGGTACTAAAGAGGGCAAATAATATCATCTTGTTAATTGAAAAACTGCTTAACTAAGCAGAGAGCATGATGGATTGTGTTTACTGACTTACTGATGAAATGACTTTGGAGATACAATGGTGAAGATCAAACATATGGCCAAACAAACCACAAGTGGTGCACTATGCCATCATGGCCAACTTTGTCTGAGAATATGCGTTAAATTAACTTGTTAAAGCATCAATAACAAATATACAGACAGTCTATTCGTCATAGACTCGTAATGCATAAACAGTTTATTCATCACACGGCAACGTACTTTCTTAATCATGTAAGGTAGCATCTATATGAACAATATTAAGCGTAGAAGATTGAGAAACTTATATCAATTAAATCAAGTACTCGGATGTTATTGAGAGGAGTACACAACACAATAATAAATACAAGAGAAGCACTTAGTTAGCCACCTCTAACATTTTTTTAAATTTGTTTGCTTAATTGTGTTTTTTCATAGCAAGTTTGTATGCCAACAAAAATATATAATAGAGGAGATGACATAGGAAGAGGAAAAGACCAAAAACAAGTAATAAGATATAAAGATAAATGACAAGAGTGATATTCTATATATACTTGCAGCTTGTCCATGATAATAAACTCTTGGATTCGTTTTCTAGTTGCAGTCTTTGTTGAAGGACTGCCACTAATGACAATGGCAAGTACATCTTGCATTAAACTAAAATAAAGAAAGAATAATTAGATCATGAAAAATATTCTATTATACTAACAATTGGATTTATGTGAATAATAATAATTAAATAAATTTATAAATACCAAATTCAAATTCTTTGGGTTGATACTCAAAAGTGTCAAATGTGGTAAGAGCTAATCGTGTTGGTGGTGGTAATGGATCCTCTGGAGGTTTGACCTCTTCAACTGGTTCAACAATGGTGTTTTTATCGAGTGTCCAAATGAATTTGTTAAGTGGATTTTCGTATCCAAGAGGTGGTAATTTCACATGTGCAACAGATACCAAGTAAGTCTTGAAAGGAGCAAATTCTTTTTCAAAATATGTTATATCAGTACTGAAAATAGTGGCTTGAACTTTATTCTCCTGTAAAAGAATTTGTACAAAGTTTGATTAGTTGTGTAAAATTTAAAAGTTATCTTATTATTTTTCATATTATTAAAGTAAAATTATAAAATGATGGATTATTTAGTTAACTCAATTAAAGTTAGGCTTTTAAAATCAATAATATATTAATAAAAATAAATACCTCTTCATCTTGCAGAATTAAGACTTGGTATTTTGTGGTTTTATCTTTGTTGTCTCTTAGTCGACTTTTATCAACAACTTGGACTTTACAGGTCCAATCTTTAGTAGTTGGAGAGATCATATTGGTATATCTTTCCGCCATGTTGAAATATCTACAATTAAAATACATTATAAAAGGATTAACTAAAGGTAAATGTATAATGGAAGCAATATTATAATATAGATAAATAAAAAATATATATAGTATAAGTAAGTTGTATATGAGATTTACCATTGCAAATAATAGCACAAAGTTCAAGAAAAAGCCTTTTTAATAATTTCATTATAGACAATATTATATGTCGAATGATCATCATTTTCGTCAATTATAGGTGGTCTAATTAATACTTTGACACTGTTAGAACTTGTGGCTCTTGATAAAGCAACATACAATTGTCCATGAGAGAAGACAGGTTCGTGTAAATATATACTAACAAAATCTAATGTTTGTCCTTGAGCTTTATTTATAGTCATTGTAAAACATAATCGTACAAGAAACTGTGTTCTCTTAAAAGGAAGAAGCAATTTTTCATCTTCTGAAGTCATGAGTGGTATTTGTGGAATAAATACATGTGTACTTTTAAAATCACCGCTAGATATTGTTGCACTAATAACATGAGGTTTAAAATCATTACATATTAAGCGTGTCCCATTGCATAAACCTTCACAAGGATTTAAATTTCTTAATAACATAATCGGACAATTTTTCTTCAAAGTTAATTTTTATGCAGGTAAACCAGTAGGATTTAAAGTGTGTAAGAAATCTTCATATTCACTTTGATCCTTTGGATCAATAGTTTCATCTATAGCAATATACATTTTTTCAGTGTTTGGAAATTGAGAGATCAACATGTCATTTATTTCATCAATAAAATCATTTTTAGTTGTTAGAATAGCACGAGAAGTAATAAACGAAATTTTTGTACAACATGTGTATAAATCAGAATAAGTATTTCTAAAGAGAAGATTTAGAGATTCTTTTTCAGAAGTAAAAGGAATAAGAGAATGAGGAATTTCAATTTTTCCATGGTCATTTGTTTTTTATTTCCATCACCAATTCTCATTAAATATTCACAAAATTCAAGAATTTTAGTTGCACGAATATTCTTTTATAACTATAATTTTTCAAGTTTATTCCAACTTTCAGAACACAATAAACTTTCACGAATAAGATCTTCTTTTTTTCCACTACAAACAATAGGAAGAGTTTGTCTGAAATCACCACTAAAAATAACTATTTTACCACCAAATAACGTATTTGTTTCCATTAGATCTCTTAAAAGTAAGTCAAACACTTCAACCATTTTCTTTTTTGCCATTGAAATTTCTTCCCACACAATTAATCGTGCATCTCGTATTAAAGATGCTAGTGAACTTTGTTTATTAATATTGCAAGTAAAATTTTCATTGACATCAATAAGAATTTAAAATCGAGAATGAGCAGTTCGACCTCCGGGAAGAAGTGAAGCTGCAACACCAGAACTTACAGTTGCTAAAGCTATAAATCCTTTGTGTCTTAATGTAGCTAATAAAGCACGATATACAAAATTTTTACCAGGACCATCAATAAAGAATGCCCCAAATTTATTTGACAATACTCTATCAAGAATAATATTGTAAGCCTTTCTCTGTTCAGTGTTTAATTTAGTTTTTGATAATAAATCTTCCTCACTAACAATGCTATTTCTTTCATAATGAACTTATTTAGCTTCTCTTGCTATTGATGAAGGTTTGATATATTCTGAAATTAGGTCAAATTCATTAATGTCACAACCCATTAAATGAAGAATATTGTTAATATAATTTAATACTTTATAACGTATTTCTCTTACATTTATGTTCGAACTTTTTTGAAATCTTCAGACATTGGGCTTTCAAATATTTCCCATAATTCTCTAGGATTTGTTGGATTACAATAAATCAATAACATAGAAAATAATTGTCTTAAACTGGATGGTATTTGATAACCTGCAGCTTCAGACATGCATTCTACCAAATTATTATCACAAAGTAATAGTTCTCTTTTTTCTGCAGCTTCTCTAAATGAATTATAATGTACTCCATTTAAAGTTCGCAGATCTTCATATGATTTTGGCCCTCTTACGCTCATTAAAAGAAGTCTAAGATAGTATCTTTCTCCTTCAGTTGGATGACATGTCACTACACGTCCAATAACATGACCTCGTTTATGATGTGTCCACATTTTATCTGTTGTTGACCATACAAAATGTTCTGGAAATTAACGATATAATAAATTTAGGTCCATAGCTTCTTTGTTTGATTTATTCATTAAAAAAAATTCAGTTAACATTGTTTTTCTTATAATGGGATTACTTGCAATTTTGCTAATGTTGTCGGTACTTTTGAAGGAAACAAGTTGTTGTCCATCAAGATGTAGTTGTAGATGATATACACTTGGACTCATTTCGCTAATAGGAAAAGCGAATATTCTCCATGAAGCTGGTGATACCCACCTTGCAGATTGATATTCTTTTATTTCATCTATCTCTAGGTTTACATCATTAGTCTGTATATGAAATGCTATTTTATCATGTCCTTTGCAAATGTATTTATAAATGTACTTAACAACTTTTATATCCGAACAAATCTATACATTTATATGACAGTTGAATTTACAAAGTAAATATGGATTATAAGGAACAACCACGAGTTATCAAGAAAGTGTCCTCTAATTTTCACACTTTTTGTTGTATTTCGTCTTCTATAAATTGGGTATGAATTTTTTCCTTTAGTTGTTTGTTCTACAAACTCTTTAGGATACTTATTTTTACAGCATCCTCTTTTTTTCATACAAAAATTTGTTGGATTCAAATTACCACAAGGACCATGCATCATATGTTGTGTAACAAGTGAGTATAAATAGGGATATATATTTTCATCTGGTATTTCAGCACATACAAATCGATCATATGCTTCTGGAGTTAGGAATTTGTAATTCTCATTTAGTATAATAAGAAACTGAGCATGGGAAAGTCCTCGTTTTTGAAATTCTATTGTATACATAAATGCTGCAACTTTACCAAATATATGCCTTTTCATTATATCATTTTTCAATTCTTCTATTTTTGCTCTAAACACTCAATTAGCCATATCAGGCCTATTTTGTACCTCATAGTTTTTCTTTTATTTCAGGCCAAGAAGGATTACATGTTATAGTAAAAAATATATCAGGTTTTCCAAAACGTTGCACTAATGCAATAGCATCCATATTCCGTCTACGCATATCTCTTGGACCTCCAGTAAAGCTAAGTGGAAGTATGCATTGTTTTCCTATATGTGAAGCTTCTCTTTCCCCCTTACGTAAAACATCCAAAATTCCGTCTAATACATCAGTCCTAAATAAATCTTGATCAAAAAAAGCAAAGTCTAATTGTTGGCTTTCAATTTTTATCCATTCATCTACTACATATTGTTGGAATAATCTTCCTGCATGTAAGACTATATTTACATCATCTCTTATTTGAAGTTTGTAACAATAATATTCACGACAAGAAATAGTGTCTCGTTTGTGCTTTTCTTTTAGCATAACTTCGGCTTCCATGTTAAGTAGTCCATATATTGAACACATATTTTTTATACTTGGTAGTTGTTCTTGTTCGCAATATATTTGTGTTGATGTTCTTGAAGAACATTTAATTTTCTTAATACCGCAGTGCCATCCACCATGACCATATGGAAATAGCAATGGATATTGCAATGGATCATAACAACCGTAATAATAATTTACCAATTGACTTTTATCACTTTTTGTATATATTCGAATATGTGGTGTAGGAATAGAATTAGTAATATCTTGTTCTACCCATATTCCTGCAACTTCTGATACTGTTGGTAAGTTATATATACGTTGATCTAAGCCAGAATCACACTTAAGTGCAATATAAAAATCAGATAGTTGTGGAACATCTACTAAAGATTTTAAAAACATAGAGTATGGATTAATTTTTAATATTTCCATCAGAGTTCTCACAACATATTCATTGAATTTATTTGAACATGCCATTCGATTTCTTAATTCATTTTCACTATCAAAGAAATATAATTGAAGATTTTTTTCTTTTTTATCGGTAGGAATCAAGTCATTGATGAAATGATACATCTGACCTTGAACCTGAAAATTATAAATACCATTATTTCTTTTTGCTAATTCTTTGTCATATGTTACTCCAAGAGATGTGAAAGCAAATATATTATTGTACATTCTAATGTAAGTTCTAAAATGTTTTGATAGCTCTGTATTTTCCAGATAAACGTTCTTTAATTCTATTGGAATCTCATGTGAAGTTAATTAAACAAAATGCAGGCGGTTCATATTCAAATTTTATGGCTTTAAAAAATTGACAATTTGATACTTCTTTTAATTTGATATAATTAATTTCTGATGGCATAGTACTACCTATTTTTGATAGGAGCAACATGGGTTCTCTCATAAGATCAGAACTTTGTGCAACAGAAACAATGGTGGAATTAGAAGACGATGCAGTAGCCAAATCATTATTCATTGAACTTTCAGATAAGTTATGTTTTCTCATTTCAGCTCTCTTTTCTCGACGGCGTGCCAGAAGAATCTCTTTTCCTCAGGTGGCATCAATCTGTATGCCTAGCATTTCTATCCGCATTTGATTTTTGAAAAGCATGCACATTTTTATGGTTTCTATTACTTGACATCTTTGGGATCAAAATAATTTTACACAAAATAATTATCTAGTAAATAATAGTAATAATTTTAAATAAGAGATTAGTTGAGTAATACTTACCACACACTGAGAGAAAAGTGAAACACAGGAGCGAACAACTACCGCAACGAAGTGGATATTCTGTAAAGTTAATAGTTCAATCCATATATTAAATCTATTATAATAGACATGTATAATAGGAAAAAAAAATTAAAAAATGCTAAAAATGTAAGGCTCATTTAAATAGTATATGAAATGATAATAGTAACAAACAACACATAGTTCAAAGTGAAGAGCCTACGCAACATAGCTTTCAACACACCATACTATTGTTATTTTTTAACATGGTCAATGTGGATTCATATAGCCAACTCTATATGTTTGAAACTTGGGCATAATTGTTGCTATCGTTATTATTGTATTTCAAGATTGTTGATTGTTGGCTTTTAGGTCCCTGCCTATTTGAGATTTTGGTAAAGCTATGAGCTTCATGACACTGATGTAAATACAAAAAATTGCTATCTGGTTGTTGAGCAGATTATTATATCATTGCAAATTTTCCTATAAGAAACTTCCAATTCACTGCAAGTGAATCTTAGCCTTACTTCAATAAGTGGTATAGACATAGTAGTTTTCTGATGTGATAATCTGCATGTCACAACTATTATTTTTTTCATGTCCCCATGTTCTCCTCTAGCGATGAGGCTAGCTTTTGTCAGCACTAAGCAAAAGAATTTTATGATTTCTAATACATTTTAAAGTCACCAGCCAAAGAAGAAAACAAATAACAAATAGTTCATTAAGACTATGGACAAATATACAGCTCTATCCTATTTCATAACTGTTACCAACTAAAAAGAAGTATCCATCTCAATTAAGGCTGCAACATAAAATTCAAAAAAAAATGTGTTACACACTAACACAAACAAAAATAAGCTTGAGTGATTAGCTACAGACACCAATATTGTACATACTGTAAATGGTTGATTCCTAGCACTTGTCTAGTGTGTAAACTTCTACATGAGAGATAAACAGTTAGAATGGAAACTTCTTAGTCATAATACATTGGCAAAATCTCGACTACATTCTCTTACATAGAAACAAAATGCAGATAACATAAAGCAATGCAGAAATCTCAGAATGAACCACGAGTCATCAAGCATCACCCCTAAATATCATTGCCTATATGAACTTCACAAAGCACAGCGGTGTCCCAAGCCAATAAAGGTTACAGATTGAGATCGAGTCACTAAAATAGTCTACTTTCAATGAATCATCTTCACACCACCTTAATAATGGTGAATGTATACACAAGATTCATATAGGCAAACTCAACTAAATTGATGTAAATACAAAAAATTTAATGTGCTAATCCAACTTCCTTGAAATCATAAATCCTAACAGATAGCTATATGAATAAAAAAAAGATAAATATATGAGAGAAGGACAGAAAAATTGATGAAGAACTTACCTGAAATTCAAAGAACAGAAGACTAAACAAACTTGATATAACAGGAAGATGAACTATCTATGAGAAGAGAAGATGAAGAGTTATTTAAAGGTATGATGGAAATTTCTAGACAGAAGATATTTTGTAATTGTGTGTTTAATATTCAGCCACGTGGAAGGGATTTAATGGACATGTAAAATATTATATTTTATACCTAAAAAATAAATTAAATATCAAGCAGAATGACAATTATATCTTTGTATGTATATAATAAAATGACAATTATACCCTTGAATATTGCAAGAGTACCGCCTTTTAGGTTTAGT
This sequence comes from Solanum tuberosum, assembly GCF_000226075.1. NCBI lineage: Eukaryota > Viridiplantae > Streptophyta > Magnoliopsida > Solanales > Solanaceae > Solanum > Solanum tuberosum. Next base: position 1,661,179 of record NW_006239003.1, read on the forward strand.
TTTTTATTATTATAATTATAATTTTTTATTTATTATTTTTTTCATTAGAGATTTTGAGATTCAGACAAAATGAATGAAACATACCAGAGATTAAAATTCAGTTCAGGAAGATGAGCAAGTCTCCATTGATGATGAAGCAAGAAGTTTATTGATCATAAAATTGTCTTGATATAAGAACTGAAATGAATAACAACTTTAAGTTCCGATAAAGAAGAAGAAATTGAAAATCTTATTTCTGGAATCTGATGAAATTGAAAAAATGGAAAGCACAAAAAGTCAAAAATCTAGAACTTTAACGATACTGATGACCTCGTCATCGATGGCCGCCTCCACCAAGCTAGCTACATTCTCGACTCTTTTCAGGTCCCTCTACCTCTTCCGCCTTCTGCTCTACCTCTAGAATGGTCAACTACAGTTTGTCCCCATAGGAGGCCATGTCAAACATTGATCAATTATGGTATATTTCTCACCATATAGCAGAACATATGTTTGATTTTCAAGCGTACCTTAGTTTGAGCTCTTTGAATCAACATTCAGCAAGATCAAAACCATTTGATTTGGATCGACGCCTGAGCCACCTCACGCAGTCTATCATACAAAACTGTCTTCTCTCTGATTTCAATCGTTTTGGTATGGGAGTCAACCATGATACTCAAATCTCTGGTACCATTCCTTCGAACATTAGGCAAGGGAGCGCCGTGGAACCTAATCGACCTGAGCGAAGGAACTGTCACGACCCGAGTCAACACCCTGGACGTGGCCGGTACTCAAAGACCATTGCTGGTTCCCAAACGAACCCTTATCTTGGCTGACTACAAGCGGAAGACTAACTCAAGCATGCAAAATCTTAAAAATTGAATAAAATTCATGAAACTGAAATACAAAGCTTTAACTCAATGAAAAACTCTGAATAAAATAATATACTCAACTCACCCCAAAATGGGTAGTTTAAGTCTTAAAAACATGTAATAAAATAAATGAACACATATCTGAAACTCTACTGTCTATCTATGAAGCCTCTAAATGAAAAAGATGGAAGTCGGGACAAGACCCACGACTTCCTAATAATTGATATAACTGAAAGCTAAATGAAATTCTCCGAAAGCAAGGAGGCTCACCATAACTAACTCGAATTGCATGTGGTATCAATGAAGCTCCTGTTGATGACCCTGAATACCTGCATCTGCATCATGAAAGGATGCAGGCCAAATGGCTCAGTACGGGAAATGTACGAGCATGTAAGGGGAATTCTAAAACATAAACATAAGCTTGAAACTTGATAAAAAGGAAACATACTTACTTCTTCTCAAACTTACTCAGCTCAAGGGATACTCAAGGATACTCAAAACTACTCAAACTTACTCTCAACTCAAAGATATGATACTCGACTCTGGGTACTCAACTCTGGATACTCAACTCAATATAAAGCAACAATACATATGCAATATATGGAAAGCTTTTAAAACAATAGAAATCAACTCGGTGTATTGAAGAATACAATAACAACTTAATTTATATACAATAAAATATAATATAACTTTTGGGAGTTTCTCTAACTGACAACCACCACTATGAGCCTAAGTGATGACACATCGTCTTGCCCACGCTGCCAGAACTGTCTTATACTTTGCCGTCATATAGAATGCCTTAACTAAGTGGATCCACTAGTCTATGCTAAAAAGCACTTAAGGAATCATCTAAAAAGTATGATCCTTTACTACCCATGATAGCTATATGGTTTATGGAGATGTGAGTTATCTGAACTCAAACTCGTCCCCATATCGATGCTCAATACTACTCCCAAAATACTCAGCTCATATGTTTAAAAACATAACTTTTTCTTTCATTTGAGATTATTACTCAAAATTCTTTCTCTTAAAAGAGATGGTACTCAAACTGCTCAAAACTTTTTCAAAAATCTCAGTTTCCTCTCATTTAAAATGTGAAAATATTTACTCTTGGGAATACTTAGTTCCCATATATCATTTTAAAGAAAATGAACTTTACTCTTACTCTTTACTCAACTCAAAGCTTAAGTCTTAAAATAAATTTAAAACGTTTGTAAAAGACTTCTTAAAATATGGTTCATGCCGAATTATGGACGTGAACGACTCAATGCAATGTTTTCAATAACCATAGATAGAACTCAATACTTGGAACTCAAGAACTTCAATGATACTACTCATTTCAAGAATTTTCAACTCAGAAGGTTCATGCGGAATTATGAGCATGAACTACTCAACTCAAGGACTCAAAGATACTTCTCATCTCAAGATTGTTCGACTTATAGGGTTTATTCAGAATTATGGGCATGAACAATTCAACTCAAGGACTTCATGGGTAACATGTGATAGTCCTATGATTAGAAATTTAATCTCAAAGGGGATTAGGAACTCTATACCTAAGACTTAGACCTTAAAGATACTATTCCTCTCAAAGGTACTCAATTGATAGAGTTCATGCAGAAGTTATGGGCATGAACGACTCGACACAAGGGTCAAAATATGAATAAGAAACTAATGTACACGACTCTTCTCATTCTCATACTTACTTACTCAAAACTTAACTCAAATCGATGATGGATCTCAAAGGATTTCCAATTGAACTCAAAGGCTTCCTTGAACTCTACTCTTAACTCTCTCTTGAATGTGAATTATGAATTCAAGAGTTATGGTTCCTGATATGAAGGATATCGTGATGACAAAATAGACTCATGAATACATTCTCCTCACTCTCATACTCACTTGCTCGAGTCTTGAAATAAATTATTAGAAATTGTAGAAGACTCCTCAAAGGACTCGAAGGGACTTTCTCAAATTTTTTTGAGAGAACTCTCAAGACTTGACTCTCAACTCTACCTTGAATGTGATTTATGAATTCAAGGTTGCGATTTGTGATAGGAAAGATCTCGTGATGTTTAGGAATGTTTTTAGATAGTTAAAAATGAAAAATGATCAATAAATCACTGTCTGGAAGCAAGTCAGCCACGCGGAGATGCATTTTAATATTTGATCGTGAATTATCTTTTGAGGCAGAGAGGTCCGTGACCTCTCCGCGATGCAAAGAAAATTTCTGTGAAATGGAATGGTAGGTCCGCAACGCGGAGCAAGGTGCCAGATTCGCCCTACTTTTTCCTTTTTCGTTTTCTAACCCAATTCGCCTAAATTTCATTCTTTTTCTCAATTCCTCTTTAGATTTAGATACCCAGCACATGAACACAAGAACCTACTCATATACAACTTTAAAATTGACATGCTTTCATCAAGAACTCAACAATCTCATCTAAACTCAAGAACTAAAGCCAATTTCAAGAACATAATTCAAGAACATCATACTTGCAACTTTTTAGCACGAACTTAACGTTGAAATTAACATGATTGGCGTGTGAGTGAACAAACCCAACACTATGGAAGCTTACATACCTGAAAGATCCATCTTCTTGAAGCAATTTGAAGGAAAATCTTGGAAGAAGAACCCTTGCCTTAGAGTTTCTTGAATTTCTTGAGCGATATAATTTTTGGAGTGAATGAGAGGGTTTGATTTAATAAAACTGATTTTCTACTCGTTTAGGGAAATTTATACGACATCCTAAGGGTTTTTAGGACCAAAATACCATTTAAGAAATAAATAAAACGAGCTAGGAGTCAGAATAATTTTTCACCAGGCAGTGAGGTCCGTATTGGCTCCGTAACGCGGAGCCATCGCGGAGCTACTGCCAGGTTTGTGCATCGTTAGTAAAACAGTCATAATTTTACTCAGAGCTCAAAATTTAGCAAACTCGGTAGAGTTGGAAAGAGGACTCAAAGAGCTTTAATTTTCCATCTTGTAGCTCACCTAGCTCATCCTATACTAGAAGTTATGGTCATTTGAAGTTGACCCAAAACTTAAGAAAAACTTAGGAATGACTTGAATGAACTCTCTTTAGTTCTTCTTGGAACTCAAGGTGCTACATCTAGTGACCTTAACACTTATGAAAATTTTAAATCCTTGGTAAAATCTCACTCACTACGATGAATGATTCGAGTGTTAGCTCAAAAATTTTCTGGGGTGTTACAAAATCTCTCCCTTGGGATCATTCGTCCTCGAATGATGACTGGACTGGGTATGGAATGAGGTTAATCTTACTAAGGTCTGAGTCTAATGATATGCTCTTACTATATTCAAGCTTAACCCAAATCCTTAGGTTCGGGTTCTATACATCTCTATAGGGAATTTCATCCCAAGACTATTACTCTTTACCACCACATTGGGCTCATATCAAGAACCACCTAATGTTTAACAACACCACATTCAAGCTTAGTACTCTAACAACTCCATGGACTCCTACTAACTAGCTCCTTAAGAAATTCTTAACACTTGACTTGATTTCTCATCTTATCATCTCCCCCTTAGGTCTAAAGCTGACACTTGAAGGCTATGGACCTATTCCACATTGACAACTCAATTATGCCATCTAGGTACACATGGAAGATTATAACTTAATCGGAACCTCCTATGGTAACATACCATCTCGGCACACCCTCGAATGCTCTTGTTACTCTTGTGACTTAGCCACAGTTTACTGCCCTTATCTAAAGGTTAGAGTCTCTCACTTGTACTACTCATATTTATTGCAGCTAACATCTCAATTTCTCACCTACTCTATGTCAGGTCTTCTAGTTCAAATCTCAAGACAACATCATCACCCTCATGTTGTCATTCTTTTGATCATGACACTCATCTCAAATTCAAGCTTAATATTTATGAGTAAACCCGAATATCAATATGATTGCTCGCTTACTGTACTAACTTACAACTACTAGATGCAAAGTTAATAATCATTCACCTACTAAAAATTCGTGACAAATAGTCAATCCTCACCTCTTAGTATTCATACTTACAATTTACTATCACATTTCCCTTCGCAACTTGAGTACTATTCACTCATTCACTATACATCAATGCCTAATTATGGTTCCTGATATGAAAGATATCGTGATGACAAAATAGACTCATGAAAACATTCTCCTCACTCTCATACTCACTTGCTCGAGTCTTGAAACAAGTTATTAGAAATTGTAGAAAACTCCTCAAAGGACTCAAAGGGACTTTCTCAAAAATGTTTGAGAGAACTCTCAAGACTACCTTGAATGTGATTTATGAATTCAAGGTTGCGATTTGTGATAGGAAAGATCTCGTGATGTTTAAGAGTGTTTTTAGATAGTTAAACATGAAAAACGATCAAGAAATCACTGTATGGAAGCAAGTCCGCGACACGGAGATGCATTTTAATATTTGATCGTGAATTAACTTTTGGGGCAGAGAGGTCCGTGACCTCTCCGCGACGCGAATAAAAATTTATGTGCAAGGGGAAAGCAGGTTCGTGATGCGCAGCAAGGTGCCAGATTCGCCTGATTTTTTCCTTTTTTGTTTTCTAACCCCAATTCGCCTAAATTCGATTCTTTTCTTAATCCCTCTTTAGATTTAGATACCCAGCACATGAACACAAGAACCTACTCATATAAAATTCTAAAATCGACATGCTTTCATCAAGAACTCAACAATCTTATCTAAACTCAAGAACTAAAGCCAATTTCAAGAACAAAATTCAAGAACATCATACTTGCAACTTTCTAGAACGAACTTAACGCTGAAATTAACATGATTGGCGTGTGTGTGAACAAATCCAACGCTATGGAAGCTTACATACCTGAAAGAACCATCTTCTTGAAGCAATTTGAAGGAAAATCTTGGAAGAAGAACCCTAGTCTTAGCGTTTCTCGAATTCTTTGAGCGTTAGAATTTTTGGAGTGAATGAGAGGGTTTGATTTAAGAAAGCTGATTTTTCTACTCATTTAGGGCAATTTAGATGACATCCTTAGGTTTTTTAGGACTAAAATACCCTTTAAGAAATAAATAAAACGAGTTGGGAGTCGGAATAATTTTTCACCCGGCAGTGAGGTCCGTATTGGCTCCGTAACGCAAAGCCATCGAGGAGCTACTGCCAGGTTTGTGCGTCATTAGTAAAACAGTCATAAATCTTTACTCAGAGCTCGAAATTTAGCAAACTTGGTGGCGTAGGAAAGAGGACTTAAAGGGCTTTAATTTTCCATCTTGTAGCTCACCTAGGTCATCTTGTACTAGAAGTTATGGTCATTTGAAGTTGACCCAAAACTTAAGAAAAACTTAGGAATGACTTAAATGAACTCTCTTTAGTTCTTCTTGGAACTCAAGGTGCTACATCTAGTGACCTTAACACTTAAGAAAGTTTTAAATCCTTGGTAAAATCTCACTCACTACGACGAACAATTCGAGTGTTAGGTCAAAATTTTTTTGGGGTGTTACAGGAACGCTGAACGAGTTTCACTGTCGAAGAGACGAATCTTCGATTTTAAGAAGTTGAAGCTGCGACTCTTCGATTTCAAGAACATGAAGCTGCGACTCTTCGGTTTCAAGAAGATGAAGTTGCTTTGGATCTTCTTTGAGATGATTTTAAGAAGAAGAAGATAAAGCATGCATTGGCTCTTCCTTTCTGTACCATTCTTCTTTCCTTTCTCTACCAGTTTTTTTTAAAATTTAAATTGAAAATTGAAAGATGCTTCTACACATATAGCCAACCATTTACGAATTTGCCCTTCAATCACATCATATTTTTCGAAATTGTCATTGGTCGTCCTTGGCCTTCACCTTTCTATATATAATAGAATAGAAATATGTCTGAATAATTTATGAGAGTATTAATTAAAAATGTCTTAACACTTAAACATGAATTACATTAATTATAAGAGGTGAGTAAAATATATTTACACATTAATTTTTCATATATATTTTCTTTAAATTGAACATTTAAACATCAGATGTAATACAATATAAACCGTTATTTCATCTTACTTAAGAGACTCCTTCATATTATTACATTATTTTAAGAAATAGGGGAAAATGTCAGAAATATATTCGAACTTTGACTAAAATTGATGTAACAATCTCAAATTTTGGGCAGGACCTATTACCTCCTGCACTATTTAATAGTGGACAGATTACTATTATAATGATAAATACTTATGATGTCCAAGTGGCACCTATATATCTTTAAAATACACTATTAAATAGTGCAGAGGGTAATAGGTCCTGCCCAAACTTTGAGATCGTTACAACAATTTCGGTCAAAGTTCAGATATATTTCGAACCATTTTCCCTAATAAATAACATGTAAATAACAATTTTTAATTAAAAATAAGTTTTTCCGCCTTAATTAATGTGGCTTAAAAATTCTCATTGTTTACTTCAATATGAATTGGCTTAAGTAAAAATGTCTAATATTCCATGAGTCGGCGGATCATTTCCCATTTTCATATAAATTTTATGACAATGTGAAATAAGGATAAGAATTACAAATCAATTTCATAAAGTCTTCATTGGTATTGTACTTCTTCAAAAGCAAACATTAAGGTTGTTCTCAAATTCTTTGGCTGCAACAAATTAATGAAAACACTATCTCCAGCTCCAGTAGCATACGGTCTTCGTTAGCTTCTGTCTTTTCAATGTCTTTCTATATTTGTTGGACATCAAATGAATAAGTCAAATAAAGATGACATATTGACTTGACTTGAGAATCAATATGCATTTAGGAACTACTGGATTTTTGCTATACTAACTCCCTGCTCGATAATAACAATTTCACCTAGAGATTGAAGTTTGCTCTAGCATAGATTGAAATACACCTGTAAATTTAGCAATTGACGATTCTTACAGCTAGCTATAATCAATCCATCAATTAACTATATTTCTTTTTTGAAAAATAAAATGGATAACATATAAATTTTACTTCAATATCATTTTAGTTATGAAATCTGATATGCTGGGTTCTATATAGGGGTATGCAATATTTGGATTAAACCAAAAAACCAAATCAAATTAAATTGAATTTTAATTTGGATTGGTTTTTTTTTTTTTTTTTTTTGTTTGATTTCAGATTAAGAATTTACTTTATTTGGTTTTATGGTTTGGTTTTAGAAAAATAAAATTGAAAATCCGAAAAATCGATATATATATAAAAGGAGAAACATAGGCTAGTTGATGTGGCATAGCTAAAAAGCCAACATTCCTATTTAACTTTTTTTTTTTTTTAAATTATTATTTTGCATTCCTATTTTTCTATTTTCTCATTTTTTTTGCATTTTTTACTATTCACTAAATTTAAAAAAATCAACAATATTATTAAGTGGAATCAACGTTACTGTTACTGTTACTGATAAATAGTCCAAAAGTCACTAAACAGTCTAAGCGTAACCGAACCCTTCCACAAACGCCTCCTTTCTCCAAAACGGCTCCCCTCATTAATTATTTTTACTTTTTCAAAACGGGTCCATTCCATAATCTTCTAATTTTACATTTCAAGTTGTCTGTCATTTTACATTTGTGTCTTTTTCTCCATGTATCTTGAATGCATGTACTATATATTTATATTGAAGCAATTTTTTTCGTTTCAATTATTTTTCACGTATTTTAAGTGGATTATGTATATGTATTTATATAGTTCTTGACACTATGTTTTAATGTGTTTTTCATTGTATGGATTTCATTTTGATTTGTAATTTGATGGTTCTTCTACTGCTCCATATAAATAAGTTTATAGATGGTCATCTCAAATGATCACCACACATCTTCCCAACTATTACCAACATGTTATTGGAGGATTGGATCTAAGTGGGGTTGAACTATGGAGAAAAACTTACTTTTGACGCCCACATAATGTTCGATGTCCATAGGGAAGCCATGTGAACTGCTTCTGAAAGAATTTGTCAGTGGTGCTGTAAAAGTGTATCTTCCATTCCAAGAATGAAATGTGGTCGTTGAATTTTTGTTACCTTTAAGTTTTACAATAAGTTTTATTTTCTGCTTTATGGTGCATAATTGATAGATTATAATTTTATTGGTTACTTATTTATTGATAATATTACTCCTTATTTGGAGAGGCATATGTGTTCTTACTTGATAGTTTTCAAATTTCCTAATTATTTATATTGTGGCATTTGATTTTGATGACCGTATTGGATGTTTGATTAAGAACATGAAAGTATGATGGAGCATATTGTCTATTTCAAGTATAAAGGCATCAGATTATGATAGATTTTTAGGTTAAGGATTTTCACAAAGAGAACAAAGGTTTTTATACTGCAAAAAGAAACGGGGAAGAAGAGGAGGCAGAAGACGGTGGAGTTGAGAAAAGTAGAAAAACAATACTCTTACACAGATGAGCTTAAATTGTCTACCCTTCAAAAATTTGCTATGAGATATCATAATTATCTTTCATGCCTTAGGTTGATGTAATTTTGGAGCTTTTTAAGTCAAGCCTTATATTTTATGATTTTAGCCTTTTATTGACTGTTTACTTAGCAAGCATGTTAAAAACTTATATGTTGGCAAAGATCATGTTATGGATGTTCCATTGTCAAAGAAAATACTTCTTTCACTTACGATGAACTTTATAAAAGTTTTTCATTTATATCACTTTGCTCAATATTGTAAATAGACAGTGAAGTTGTTATTTCTATTTCGAAAATATATCAACAAAGATTACAGAAGTTCAATGCTTGGATTATCAATCTTAATCGCCACAATATTTTTTATTTTTGTGGAGATTCGTTAAAGGTCATAATAACTTTTAGCTATGGAAGTACTTCTCCACGATTCTTATATTGTTACTAACTACAATTAATGGCGATTTTCCTGTCTTTTGTGGCAACATTAGCCGATCCAATTTCTTGTGGTGTCATTCCAATCATTATAACTCCTAAATGTCATTTCAAGTTCATAACCCCAAATAATATTTTACTTGTAATTTTGACACTTAATCATAATTTTCTCATCATAAATTTTCGTTTAGTTACAACTCACAAGTGAAAACATCAAATGCATATTAGAATAAGGTAAATCGGTTCTTATCTAACTAGGGAGAAGGTGACAAATCTAAAAGAGAACTTACTATTTACTGGATGATTCTAAAATCGCTATTTGGTAAGAAGGAAAAAGCAAAAGAGATTAATTAATTATTACCATTATATTTTTATTTTTGTTCATTCTGAAAATGCTGTCCTTTCTAATTTTGATTTTCAGTTTACTAACATGTGAACTCTCATTTTTTCAATAAAAAGATTGTGTTCTTACCTAATAGGGGAGAAGGTAAAAGGTCTGGAAATCTTTTAAAACTATTTATTAGATGATTTCGACGTCAACTATCATTAAGAAGGTAAGTTGTGGAATTGTGGAATTACTTTACTAAGTATAAGTTGATCATAAGTCCCTTGGGAACGAAAACTCATTTCTAAAGAAACTGTTTTACTTGCGCGACCGCGTACACTTGCGTGTGCAATTAGGAGCAATAAGTTTTTGGCGCTGCTGCCGGGGACTTAGAAATTGATTTATATTTGATTTTCTTAAGTCTACCATTAGATTGTTCAAGTGTTAATAACTTGATATTGGCTCTTGTGTACTGTAGGCACTTGATTCTGAAGTCTGGCTCGAAAAGGAGAACTTTCCGAACCAAACGACGAACCTGAAAGAGCTTTAAGACTACAAAGAAAGCTAGCAAACCAAGGACGTCAACATGAATTGGGACTAGGTCTCCCAGAAGATAGTGATGGTGACCGAGGAGAAAACATGAACAACGAAGGTCACAAAGTACCCCTGATCATACCGGCAAGACCAGTCCGTGACGTGGCAGTCCTACTCACAGCCAATTTGGCGTCTAGTATAAGGAAACCACCATCTGGTGGCAGATTTGAACTAAAACAGAACATGGTACATCTTATCCACTCAATGGGACAGTTTACCGGTCTCCCTCATGAGGATCCTCAAATCCACATTCAGATTTTTTTGGAGATAAGTGATACATACATCCTGAATGACGTTTCATCGGACTATGTGAGGTTGACGTTGTTTCCAATCTCGTTATTGGGGGCCGCTAGGCAGTGGTTAGATTCATAGCCACCTAATTCCATAACTACATGGAATTAGCTAGCAAATAAGCTCTTGAGTCAATTCTTTCCATCAGGTAAAACCTCACGGTTGAGGAGTGAAATATTGAGCTTGAAGAAGAAATATGGGGAGGATATGTACCAAGCATGGGCTCGATTCAAACAATTGTTGAATGCTTGTCCGCATCACTACCAAGCTAATGAGGTACTTGCTCACACTTTCTTTGAGGGCCTGGATTATAATGCACGAGTACTTCTTAATAGTGCAGTAGGTGGACAAATGTTAGCAAAAACCCATGAGGAGCTATTCGATCTCGTAGATAGACTCTCAGAAGGAAACCCCATTTATGAAGGGAAAGTGCCAATGACCACAGCACATATGGCTGCATGAATTTTAGATGTGGATCAAGCTACTGCAATAAACATGAAACTAGATGCAATGAACCACAACATAACCATGCAGTTCAAGCAAATTGCACTAAATCAAGCATTGGTGAATGTTGTACATCAGGAAGCAAGTTGGTGCGGAGTCTGTGGTCGTGCAACACATGAAACCAAACTTTGTGAGGCAAATTCGGATTCCGTAAACTTTGTGGGAAATGCGCAAAGAGGTGGAGGTCAGCAAAATTTTGGCAATACTTATAACTCTAGTATGAGAAACCATCCTACTTTCTCATGGGGTGGAAATCAAAACCAAAATCAAAACCAAGCGCAAGGGTCTAACCAATACCAATCGCAAGGAATGGGGCAACAATATCAAAATCCTAGCTAGGGCGTAAATCCGAGTGCCCCAAGAGGGGGGATGACTAATGAAGAGTTACTCCAAAAGCTAATGGCAGAAATTGGTATAAAGATAAATGCTAGGATAGATAAGCAGGATGAGAACATAAGGAACATCCAAATGTCCCAAATGAGTTTGGAAAAACAAGTTGCGCAAGTAGCTAATACACTAAACGTGCGTCCTCAAGGAGGTTTTTTTGGTGACACTGAACCCAACCCTAAACAACTGAATGCGGTGAGTACTAGAAGTGGGTTACAACTAGAGGGACCAGTTCCACAGAAGAGAGATATTGAGATAGTTAATAAAGAAAAGAAACAAGAAGAGGTGGTATAAAACTCAAATGCTGAGAAGACTGTTCCTCAAATGAAACCACCCCCTCCGTTTCCACAAAAGTTCAGAAAGCAGAATGAAGACGAATGCTTCGGTAAATTTTGTCTCTCTCCTTAAACTGGTTCACATTAACCTACCTTTGGTTGACATTTTGTACGGAGTTCTAAAGTATGCTAAATATGTGAAGGAGATAGTGGAAAACAAGATGAGGATCACAAAGTATGAAACAATATTAGTAAGGAGTGCAGCTCTAGAATTCAGAATAGACTTCCTAGGAAGTTAAAGTATCCGGGTAGTTTCATGGTGCAAATTACAATTGGGCAAAGTGTTCATGCCCGGGGGTTTTGTGATTTGGGTGCAAGCATTAATCTCATGCCTGCATCATTATATAAGAAACTTGGGTTGGGCCTTCCAAAACCAACCACTGTCATTCTCCAACTCACGGATAGGTCCATCGTAAGGTCAGAGGGGGTAGTAGAGGATGTGTTAGTACAAGTGGGTTCGTTGATCTTTCCTGTGGACTTTGTGGTCTTAAACTTTGAGCTTGATCTTGAAGTTCCATTCATTTTAGGGCATCCGTTCTTGGCTACGGGGCAAGCATTGATTGATGTAGTAGTTGGGCAGTTGGCTATGAGGGAACACGATACGGTTGAAGTATTTGATGTCTATCGCTCCTTGAAATTGCCTTTTATCTATGAATAATTGTCCGCGATTATGGTTGTAGATCTCGCAGTGGAACCATAGTTCATTGCGCCCGAGGATCCTTTGGAAAGAGTTTTATTGGGACATGACGTATATGGAGATACTGAAGCTCAAAAGATAGCGTCTTGTTTGAATTTGGCAGCCATGAGAATACACAAAAGTAAAGTAGAGTCATTGTATCGTGAATTGGGGCCTCCGCCCAAACCCTCAATTGAAGAAGTACCTAAATTGGAATTGAAATCTCTGCATGCTCACCTAAGGTATGCGTAGTTGGGTACTAATGAAACCTTACCCATAATACTTTCTGCAGAATTGTCAGAAACACGGTTGATGCGGCATTGCGAATCTTAAAGCGAAAGAAGAAAGCTATTGAGTGGCAGATAGCGCATATCAATGGGATCAGTCCACCATTATGTATGCAAACAATCTATATGGAGGAGGATCACAAAATGAGTGCACAACATCAACGTAGACTGAATCCCTTGATGAAAGAAGTGGCGAGAAAGGAAGTAATAAAGTGGTTAGATACTGGAATCGTGTACCCAATTTCTAATAGCAAGTGGGTGAGTCTTGTGCAGTGTGTCCCAAAAAAGGGAGGTATGACAGTGGTGAAGAACGAAAAAAATGAGTTAATTCCCACTAGAACAGTAACCGAATGGAGAATTTGCATGGACTACCGGAAGCTAAATGAGGCCACGCGAAAAGATCACTAACCTGTCCTCTTCATTGATCAGATGCTTGACCGACTAGCAGGGCAGGAGTACTATTGTTTCTTAGATGGGTATTCTGAATATAATCAGATTTTGATTGCACCTGACGATCATGAGAGAACCACATTCACTTGTCCTTATGGTACATATGCTTTCAAACGCATGCCATTCGGACTTTGTAATGCGTCTGTGACTTTTCAAAGGTGCATGATGGCCATTTTTCATGATATGGTGGAGGACTTTGTAGAGGTGTTTATGGATGATTTCTCAGTGTTTGGGAAGTCTTTTGAGGTATGTCTCCGGAATTTTGATAAAGTACTTGCTAGATGTGAAGACAACAATTTAGTGCTAAATTGGGAGAAGTGTCACTTCTTGGTTCGAGAGGGTATAGTATTGGGTCATAAGGTGTCAAAGTGGGGGATTAGAAGTAGATAAAGCCAAGGTAGAATTTATTGAAAAATTTCCCCATCCCATCTCTGTAAAAGGGGTGTGAAGTTTCCCTTGACATGCAGGTTTTTACCAGAGATTCATCAAGGATTTTTCCAAGATTGCAAGACCTATGTACAATCTTTTGGATAAGGAGGTGAAATTTGAGTTTGATGAGATGTGTTTAAAGGCGTTTGAGATGTTGAAGAGGAACTTAATTGCAGCTCCAATCTTGATTACTCCTAACTAGGAGTTACCATTTGAACTCATGTGTGATGGAAGCGACGTAGCAGTGGGTGCAGTGTTGGGAAAAAATAAATATAAAGTGTTCTATTCAATCTATTATGCGAGCAAGACCCTTGATTCTGCTCAAGCTAATTACACAGTGACTGAGAAGGAGATGTTGGCTCTAGTGTTCGCCTTCGATAAGTTCAGATCGTATTTGGTAGGTACCAAGGTAATTGCTTATACTGACCATGCAACTATTAAGTACTTATTCAACAAGAATGAGGCTAAACCAAGGCTAATTTAATGGATATTGCTACTCCAAGAATTCGACCTTGAGATAAAAGATAGGAAGGGTACAGAGAATCAAGTATCTTATCATTTGTCTAGGTTAGAAGATTTTTCCCAAATTTCCGGATGAACAATTAATGGCACTAGATATCTCTCAAGTATCGTGGTATGCTGATATAGTGAATCTGATAGTAAGTGGTGATTACCTTCCAGATGCAACCACCCAACAAAAGAAGAAGATAACTCATGATGCTAAGTTCTACATCTGGGATGAACCATTCTTGTTCAAGCAAGAAGTGGATTGGTTGGTAATAAGATGCATTCCGGAGTATTATGTAAAGAAAGTACTTGAAAGTTGTTATGCCAACTCGTATGGAGGACACCATGGAGGAGAGCGCACGGCGTATAAGGTACTTCAATCTGGTTTCTTTTGGCCTTCTTTTATTTAAATATTCTATTGCATATGTGAAGGGATCTGATCAGTGCCAAAGGTTGGGTACTATATCAAGAAGACATGAGATGCCACTAAGTAACATTCTTGAGGTGGAAATTTTTTATGTGTGGGGTATTGACTTCATGGGTCCCTTCCCACCATCTAGTGGAAACCAATATATTCTGGTGACGGTTGATTATGTGTCCAAATGGGTTGAGGCGGTAGTTCTTCCCTCGAATGACTCAAGAGTGGTGATTTAATTCATCAAGAAGCACATTACTCGTTTTGGCACTCCTAGGGCAATCATAAGTGATGGAGGTAAGCATTTCATCAACCATCTAGTGAAAAATCTTCTTGCTAAGTATGACATACAACATAAAGTTTCTATAGCTTACCATCCTCAAACAAGTGGTCAAGTGGAAGTATCGAACAGAGAGGTGAAGCAAATCTTGCAGAAGATGGTGAATGCGCAAAGAAAGGATTGGTCTTAGAAGTTGGATGATGCGTTATGGGCGTATAGAACTGCATATAAAACATCAATATGGACTTTTCTCTATCACGTGGTGTTAGGCAAAACATGTCATCGTCCGGCAGAATTAGAGCACCAAGCATATTGGGCAATTAAGAAGTTAAATCTAGACCCCGAACTAGCAGGTAGGAAACGAGTGGATCAATTACATGAACTTGAGAAGTTTAGGCTCCATGCGTATGAGAATGCTAAGCTTTACAAAGAAAGGATGAAAATGTGGCATGACAAGCACATAGTTCCTCGCACTTTCACTCCGGGAGAAAAGGTACTACTTTTTAACTCAACACTTAGGTTATTTCCCAAAAAACTAATTTAAAATGTAGTGGTCCCTTCGAAGTGGTGAGGATGACACAACATGGTGCCGTTGAACTTAAAGGTAAAAATGCCCCGTCATTCTTGGTGAATAGGCAAAGGGTCAAGCATTACTTTGGCGAAGATTTGAATCGTGATCAGGAGGTTCTTGAGTTGAATGATGAATGATCCAAGCTGAGTCAACCCGCGACATTAAACCAGGTGCTCCATGGGAGGCAACCCGTGAACGATATAATAAATAGTAGTTTGTTTAATTTTTGATTTTTTATAACTTAGTTTCAATTCCTAGGATCTAGCAAAGTTTGTTATTTTTAGTATTAAATAGTTAGGATTTCCATTATTTGTAACTTAGTTTGTAATAGTAATAAAATAAAGGAAAACAAAATTGGTGTGGGTGTACAGACTATCCCGCCGCGCCAGGATAGACACCACAGAAGCAGTTTCCTAGCGCATTGAGCGGCGCACCGCGCCAGGACCATTACTACAGAACAGGTTGGTAGGCACAATGATGACACACCGCGCCTCTATCACGCCTTTTCCAGACGGGTTGACCCAAACGACCCATTAAACCCGACCCACCCCTTTTCTACCCTCTTAATTTCCTCAAAAGCCAATTCATCCCCCCATTCTTTCTAAACCCCAACCGCTCAACCCTCCAAATTTTCTTTAACTCTCCATATTCTTCATCTCTTCTTCTCCCAAATTCCACCATAAAAACCACCCCCACTCCACAATCTTTCTTCCCCAAACTGTTTTTCTCCTCTTTTTTTTTCTCCCTTACTGCCCAGCTCGACCCCCTTGTTCTTCTTCCCTAATTATTTTTCTCTCTTTTCTTCTTCTAGTTAGTTCTAATGGCTCCTAAAAGTAGGAATGTGGAAGGAGGAGCAGGTTCTAAGCGTCTAGGAAGGGAGATGTTGTCGGGAGTAGCCAGACTCTTTTCCAATAATTTGGCAAGCAAGTGGTGGAACAATATGGGAAAGAGTGGTTCGAATGCCAAAATGAAGTTAGATACCTCGGCGATGAGTTTGTCAATGAGGTAAGATTACAATCTAATTCCCACTGATTTATGATACCGTGAACAATTTAGGGTTGCGTTTTATGTTTGAAAACAAAGGAGATTTCAATATCACATTGGTTAGAGAGTTTTATGCTAACTGGCTCATTGAAACTCGATTAAATAAGTCGGTTCCAATTCGGGGGAAACTGTGCGCTTTTCTTCTAAAGTGTTAAATGCTTTTTTTTTGGGTACTCCCCATTGTGATGCAGATGACTATAATAGGCTGAAATAAACCCCTCTTATAGAGATATTTGACATACGTTGTGTGGGGTAGAGTCCACGGCTAGTTGGGACCGCATTAAGGATACTGGTAGGCACGCCACTCTCCACTATGCCAATTTGAACCAAATGGCGAGAGTTTGGATAAAATTCGTATGTAGTGTCTTCTTACCGGCTAAGCACACCTCAGATCTGACTAGGGAGATGGTTGTGTTGGTGTATATGCTGATGAAAGGTATGCCCATTAATGTTGGGGAGGTGTAGCGGCAAAACATGATGAAATTCCGCAATTACAAGAGGTGGAGGTTTTGCTATGGGGGGTTGATAACCTGATTTCTACAAGCTGAGGGTATTGAGAAGGAGGAGCTAGATATGACTGTTGCTAGGGCCCCGTACTTGATCTGTAATATGGTTGATTTCATGCGTACAAAGGCTTTCAACACATCCCATGGACTTGTCTTATCGTCTCAGGAAAGGCAAGCGCGAGATGATAGTTGGTTGGCTCGCATGTTTGGCATAACAGAGTTGCAACTTTGGATGGGGGCTGCCTGATTACTGATGATGAGATGGAGAACTTGGCGGAGTGCTACCCACTTACGTATAGTGTGGCCTACATGTGCAGGATATGTTCGGTGTTTCAAGAGCCTTTTGATGATGATGAGGGCACCGCGGATGAGGGGATGGACGAGGAGGATGATGATGATGATGATGATGCCAATGCTTTGATGGTATTTGATGGAGCCAGTGATGTGGCGGATGGTCGTGATGATTACGACGAGGCCAGAATGAGTATCTCTAACTCTGTACTTCGTTTTATTCGTGTGCACTGATGAGAGTGCTATTGTTAACTGTGGGGTGGGAGATGACTCTCTGTTGTATATAGTTTATAGTTTTATCGAGTCTTATTTTTTATGTTATTTTTATTTTGGGTTCCTCAACTTTTGTTTTCGAAAGATTTCCTGAGGATAGTCCCATTGAACTGACTAGGTCTAGTTTTTTTGTTTTTGTTGAGTCTTAAAGTCATCATAGGAGTGACAGTTCCCGATGATGGATGGATGACGACCATATTAAGGGAAAATTAGTCACGAACATGAGTAGAATTTGGAAACCAACCTATTGGTATTTTTGAAACCATGTCCTAGAAAGTTAGCAGACGTCATGGGTAGACACAATTGTATATGCAATATTGAAATGGTAACCTTGAAACAAACATATGCTCATTGTTTTGACTTTGAATGAATCTAAGTGGGCTTAATTGAGTAGAAACACTGTAATGCAATTTGTATGAGCATGCTAGAAATGACGTCCTGATGTGTGTCGTTATGCCATGTGTGGTGAGTGATTGCTTGGTTCTTGCTTTGAATGATATTTAGAACTTGCCCCACATGTGTTAAATGAGTAGCTTGTATGACTTAAGGAAAGTGATTGAGGCATTTCTTTGAAAAATCCAATTTTTGACTCTATTGTATGCCTACCAATGAAAATATCCCTAGTAAAGCCCCATTGAGCCCTTAGCTTTGTTTTCTTGTTAAGCCGCATGATTACGCCGAAACCTTATCTATTGAAACCAAAGTATTTGATCCTAATGTAATCCTTAATGCACTATGTTGAGAGGAAAGGTTGAAAACATTGGTAGAAGTGGGAAAAGGGTGAAAAGGTTGTGATGTGTGAAAAATAGAAGTGTAAAAACTCTGTTTTGGCCGTGGCCCCTTGTGGATAATGTGCACCTCAACTAAGTTGAGGGTGGCTAGTGCAAAGGCATAGTTAAAAAAATAAGAAAAATATAAGATTAATAAGGAGCATACGGGCAGAGCTTGAAATATAAGAGGGAAAATATTCATGAACTTTGTACTCAGAGGAAAAGAAAAGCTAGTGAAGATGTGTAACCGGTAAAGCAATAACATGTGCATTAGGGAGGTGTAGTCACTAAATATATCCAAAATATTCCCTTCCTTACCCTAAGCCGGCATTACATCAAAATAGAAGTCCTCTTGATTTCTTGAGAAATATGTGGTGAAAGTGAAAATACACTATGGGTAAGTGATTAACGTTTCAAGGACACTTCATCCCATTCTAAGTGTCAATGATCGCTAGTCAGTATAAAACCCAACTAAATGAGTTGGGGTCGAATCCCACAAGGAGTGGTACGTGTTTTAGATACAATTGGGAAGTATGAACATGTTCAAATCAGTCATAGGAATAAAAATTATCGAATAAAGACATCATTCAAATTAAGGGGTGACATGAATGTCAAATGGGGGTTTAAGTTTTGATTAACAACTATAAACAATCACAATCAATGAAAATTAATAATAATGAGACGGGTTCTTGGAATGTGATCGATTATAGGCAATTATAGACGTATGGGTAATTGCAACTATTAGTAAATAGCTAGATCTTAGTGAGTAAGCTAGGCTAAAGATGAGGTAAACTTTCTCTCGAACAATTTACCCCGAATCAAATGATTTCTATTGAACATCAACAAGCATGCAAAATAAGAGCAGCCCACACCTTAGTCCATTCACTCTCTCGAGCTGAATATGTGGGATTGCGTTTAGGATTCACTCTCTCGAGCTAAACCCAGATCAACCCAATACCCACTGACCATCAACCAATAATTTTGGTTCTAAAACCTCTCTCTCTTGCAAGCTACGAACACAAACCTGGAACTGCATTTGCAACTACAATTTCTAAATTAAACCACAATTACTGATTAAACTCACTTCTAAATAGCATTTAAATTAACAATTAACAATACCCATAAATTAAATCAGCCCATAGTCATATGATCACACCCCAAAAATTGGGGTTTTAACTATACATTATAAAAAGGTAAAAATAATTACCAAATTGATTATCCATCAACTGGGTAAGTGTAGATTCGTCCTTACAATGCTCCAATTCGAAGAATCTCAAAGACTCACTTCTAATTTCTCAAAAGTTAATTTCTTCAATCCCTCAAAACCAAAGAAAAACTAGAGAAAAACTATCTCCAGGTGCTTAAAACTCAATAATAGATTGTTCTAAAGAGTATTTGGTACTAAACTAAATGTTCAAAAATGTATTTATAGTAGCCAAAAATTTGATGCGAAGAGTCACTTGGCGAAGTAAGTCGAGCTCGCCGAACCACTCGATGAGCCGCCCTTTGGTCTATTCCATCGCCCTTTTGCCTTGGTACTCAACATCCTCCTGGTTTGTAACTTTGGGCGATCTAGCACTGCATCGTGAAAATACTCGGCGATCCACCGACTGCTCCTTTTCATTGCCAACTTGGTTCTTTCCTTCAGGGCTTGGCCCACTGGAACTTTAGGCGGTCAAATAGCCATTCGGCGATTCGCCAAGTGAACTTGGCAATCACCAGGCTGCCTTTCTTAATTCTTTCAGCCTGTTTTGTTCCTTTTTACTTGTTAGTGTCCGTGCTTTGTTCCTCAATCCATATACCTGAACATCAAGGGTTTTACATTAGCTATTGACACAAATTAAGCATTTGAGGACACTAATTCTATATAAACAAAGCCCTAAATGAGTCTGAATCTCGGATTCATCAACACCCCCAACTTAAACTTTTGCTTGTCCTCAAGTAAAACTCAAGTTCAGCTGTTCGAAAAGGATGTCTCAAACAGTGCTACAAAAGACTCAACCATGAATGCACACAACAAGACTCAACTTACTCATGCAAGAATCAATTGTGCACTCAAAGGTTCAAGTTGTGACTCACCATTATAAAAATCTCAAGTTCACAATACTTGCTCCAAATGCATGTTCAAGCTCAACAAAGGTACTCAAATGCCCTCACAACAAAGATGATTCCATATTCATATACAATTCTTCAACAATTTATAGATCCGGAATCATATACAACTTTCACATTCACAAAGATGAATACATGCATGACTTCACCCATAGGTTTGCCCTTATTTTCCAATGAACATTCGTTTCATCTCACTCAAGATCAAAAAGGTCTTTTCAAGGCTTGTAACGGGGCTGAGTGTAAAGGTATGGTCATTTAGGCTCAGGGGCTGTTATCCTCATGAAATGTGATATGAACATCACTTTCCTTCCTTTTCTTCAGCATTTTCACTCATGCTCAAAATTCACTCCATTGTTCACTTCCATGGAATATCGGACACCCCATTTCTTTTGCAACTTTCACAACTTTATTTCACAATTTTTTTTTCACCTTTTCTTTTTGCTTCTTTATTTTCTTTCCCTTCTTTTTATATGGAGGAGTTCCATATTTTTCAAGTTCATGGATCAAGGTGAACTTTTTCACACTTGTTGATCTACGTCGTCTTTCACCACACCCTTAACTTAGGCTCTTGCCTAAGTTGGCTATTCAAACAAACCACACTTTATGAGGATTATGGGTGAATGGATAAAAAAGGGTCACAAGTGCATCAGGTTTCATCCAAGAAAAGGATAAGGTTCAAAGGGGTTCAAACAAGGTTCACACATCTCACAAGGTTGGCCACAAAAGAGGTATATTGTCAAATTGTTTCACTCTTCAAAATTGTTGCCTAAGATCATTTCATGAGCTTGGATCACTTAGTCAATTGAAAAAATGGGGAAAATTCTAGGTGTTATCACCTAAGGTTCACGGTAAGCTCATCTCACAAGGCATTGACACCAATATCAAACAAGACTCTACACTTTTAGTCTAGTGTGCAATGTTCATCACAAGAGACTCATTCGATAATCGACTAGTTACAATGAGATGCAAAAAGTTCACACATTGTCTATGCAACTTCATTTGGCCTCATTGTAGCTGCGCATTTATTTTTGTTCGATTAAGAGCACTATTAAATCATCGGTATTGATCATGATCGATACTCAAATTTGCATAAGAACAAATACGATTACACACAAGAGGTGGCTAAATTTTTTTTAGAAGGGTCAAAAACCATTTACATTCATCATAAGGAGCCACAAACTCAAACATCCACAAAATAATATCAACACGCAATTCAAAGCACAAAAACCCAATAGTATATACAAAAGATAGTCACAAGAGACAGATATGGAAATACCTCACCCCACCACAAATAAAAATGCAGTTGTCCTCATATGCAACAAAATAATAAACAGTCAATAAAAATACAGAGAAGAAGGTAAAGAAGGGTCTTGTCTACACACTCTCTCCGCCTGTTGGGGCATCAATGCCCGGTGCAACACCAACAACACTAGCTCCACTAGGGCCTGCCATGGACGTCATTATCAGCGATGTCTGAATGACCGACTGTACAATCATCTCCTCTAGGTCTGGAAGGTCTCCATAGATGGTCTCATCTCGTACCTCTAGCTGCTCCTCATCTGTTTCTGCTTCCGACTCATCAGCTGCCATATCATCCATCAGCACATCTCCAGTGGTGGCCAGAGGAATCTCAAAACTAGTCGGGGGATCCATATCATCAGTTGCCTCCAAAAGTGAAGTGAAGTCTGTGGACTTCAAGTAGTCCATGTCCTTTCTCAAATCAACAACCTCGGCTTTCAAAGCTGTCACCTCTAAAGTAGTCCCCTGTCTACTCTCACAAGTCTGTACTCTCACCGTGAGAGTGTCAATAGATTCCCAGAGGGGTGTCAATGCAGCTAGGATGGCCCTTTCAATCATTCAAGGTACCTCAGCCTCCAACCGGGTAGTCCGTACATCAGTAGAATGGGCTAAGTCCCATATCTTTAGGATCATGGCCTGAGTAATCCTGGTGGGCTGGGAAGTAGTAGAAACACTAGGAGCCTGGGAGGAAGTGGAAGCAGGTGTACCTGAACGCCCGGAGGCCGGAGTAGGCAAAGATGCCTGAGGAAGTGGAAGCAGGTGTACCTGAACGCCCGGAGGCCGGAGTAGGCAAAGATGCCTGAGGAAGTGGAAGCAGGTGTACCTGAACGCCCGGAGGCCGGAGTAGGCAAAGATGCCTCTGCAGGTATCGACTCAACGTCAACCTCCGGGGATGCATCCACTGGAGCTGCTCTCCTCCTGTCTGCCTCCTCCTGTCTGCCTCCTCCCGAGTGTACTCAGCCTCTATACACCGAATGTCTGTAGAGGATGTGGGGGTAACCTTGATGTCCCTCTTCTCATCACGAGGAACTACCGCACGTCGGCATAACTCTGTTATCAGGACCAAGACGGGAAGGGACGTCTGGCGCTGCTTGGCCCTCATGGCCATCTCCTGCTCAATAATAAGTCCTAAGTTGAGGCGCTTATGTGCAATGATAGACCCTAGACTGTCATGACACATGGGTACCCCTAGATATAAAACGGCGTACTCGGCCCTGAAGGGGTCTCCTAGATGCCCTTAGCATATCATAAACATAAGTAATAGAAATGATGCGAAATTAAAACTTTTTACTATCGAAGTCTTTTCATAAAATCAAAGAAGTCTAGACATTGTCTCATTCACCATCTAATACAATCGAGTATCAATAAGGGTCACAACACTCTACAACATAGTCTCAAAAGATAAAGTAAAGAAGGAACTAGAAATGAACAACTCTCATCCTCGAACCATGAGGACTCACCAAAAGCGTGGAGAGAATCAATCCAAGCTTTGATCAAGAAGGAAGCACACCTTAACAACCGGGCCCTACATTAATAGAAAATGTAGAAGAAATATAGGTTAGTACAAAATTTGCACTAAGTATGATAGTCATGCAAGAAATCATTGAAATATGCTAAAAAGGACATTTTGGTTGAAAACCATGCATTTTACCAAGTTCATGAACCACCATGGAAATAAGTGTAAAAGCATAAGATACAAGTATATTCAACATATTGATCATCTCAACTTAAAAGAAACAAACCATAAGTACACTCAAAGCGTCCCTGTGAAATGTATGAAAAAGATCCCATACTCCTACCCACACCAAGGAAAGCTTATTAAGTTATTATAGTTCATAACTCCAATTCTAGTTCATTCTATCGTAGTGGGATTAGCTTTAACGGACATAGACCATGAGAGCTTAATCAAGGAATTCAGTGTCTACCCCACACTGAAAATGAGTTATCCTACTTGCCTAAGGTAGAACTATACTCTTAGCTTAGGTGGATCCACTAGCAAATGACCTATGTGGGAACATAGTTTATGGGATAAGGGAATAGCTACTAGAAAACCCGACCTCTAGTAATGTAAGGGATTCCATCCCAAGAGATTGTTCCTAGAAACCCAGCCTCTACTATCGTGAGGGCTTCCATCTCATATCACTATCCACTCGATGTTAAGCATAACTTCCATTGCGCTTATATTAAGTCTTGACTTAACTTTATAATTATGGATGAATGTCTTGACACTCAATCGAACAAACTCATTCTAAAGCTCCTAGATTCATTAGGTGAGACTAGTCTTCAAACCTTAGAATCATCATATGTGACAAACCTTTCACATCATATCATATTCATACATAAATGTTTTCATAAGGATAACAACCCAACACAACAATAACTAAATCATGATCATATTCACCTTACTCTCAAAGTGCTCATATGGCCCATACATAGCCCTCATAATAATGCATAATCAACATATCTTGCCCTTTCAAGGCCACAAGCCATCAACATATCCACAACTACTAAAATAGACATAATTGATATCATGATTCAAGTAACCCATCTATAATAAGCATAATCTCATACAAATCCTTTTGAATTAACAATTCAAATCATAATATCCAAATTTGGGGAAGTTTGGGATTACATGGGTTCTTGGGGGAATTCATCAAAAATCAATAATAAATCATCAATTCAATCAAAATTCATCATAAATCAACCTTTTAAAAACGTTTTGAGAAAGAACCCACAAGAATGAAACCAAACCCTAACTTTGGGGAAGTTACTAGTTTTGATATTGGATTCGAAGGGACTTCTTGGATATAAATTATCCAAGAATGAAGACTACCATACCTTGATAATGAGTTCTTCAAAGAATTTGAGTGAAATCTCCTTGAATATTCAAGCCCTAGCTCCAATTCCACTCTTCTTCTTCTTTGAGTTTTAGAGAGAGAAATATTGTGAGGAATATGAAGTTCTTGGGTGTTCTTTTTGATTCTAGAAAAGTGACTCAGTAGAGGGAAATTTGAGTCTGAAAAGCTTATATACTTATTAGGAAAAGAGTAAAACATTATGGAATCAATATTGGAAGAATAACTAGAAACCCTTAAAGTTTTAACTTAAAACTACTAATCTGCGAGACTTGGCTCGCCAAGGGTACTAGGCGACCCGCCAAAAGGACCCTTTGCTCACCTAATTTTCCAGAATGCCTCCCCAGTGAGGCAGCCTATTAGGCGATAGGGAGGACCCTTGGGCGATGCGCCAACCAAGTAGGCGAGCCCTGACCTAGCTCACCTAATTTTCCAGTAGCTAGGTCGTGGGGACAGCCCACTAGGCGACCCCAAGTGGACATGGACGACTCGCCAAGTCCCTTGTATGACCATGCTGCCCCTTCGCCGAAAGGTCCAAAGAAAACCAAGTTTTCCTTCACTCTTTCTTGATAGTTTAGGCCCTTGCCCTCTTCCTAGACTTTTACCCCTTTCATTTTAGTGCTAATTTAGTCTAAACATTTTTGGAATGTTACACTAGCCCTCACGTTTAGCTCTAGGGTAGCGTACTAGATTCCAGAGTGTCACATTATATCCCCCTTGGGAACATTCATCCTCGAATGACGACCTAGGCACCTTACAGAATTTGAAGACTCAAGACTAGCAGCCCATTATGCACGAAACATAAAAATAATGCATAATTCAAAGGAGGAAACATCAATTCTATCTCGAAACATATTCAATGCAAATTCAAGGAAGTAGGAACTACATCTATCAACCCAATTATGCATGAACTCATTATTTCTCATATTCATAAGAGGAACTACCTTCTCCAACTGAGTAGTGCTCAACACAACATCATGGAGCCATTATGCCAATACTCTCAAAAGTATACTAAATCATGTTCATTAATACATCTTATGAAATCAAATAGGCAACTCATACTAATATGCACAACAACATGAGGAACATAAATTATGAAAACTTATTTACTTACTAAACATGAATTTCATCAAGGATGTGCATAGCATAAGGAAATCATGGAATAGCTCATATAACATACATGACTCCCAAAACAAGGAAATGCTAGAGGAATTACTTACCTCAAATTTGAATAGAAGTAGAAGGAAAGAGATGAGGATAACGGGATTTCATATCGGCTTCGGCATTCGAAGTGGCACCCTCAACTAAATGGTTTCTCCATAAAACCTTCATGGAAGTGACTTCCTTGTTTCTCAACCTTTTGACTTGCCGGTCAAGGATCTCTACCGGAACCTCTTCATAAAAGGCTCTCATCAACTCCCAACCCTTCTAAAGGAATAATGGACAACGGATCCCCAGTACACTTTTTAAGCACAGAAACATGAAATACTGGATGAACCGGAGCCAACTCATTTGGCAAGTCCAACTCATAGGTAACTTTCCTAATACGCTTCAAAATTTGATAGGGGCCTACATACTGGGGACTAAGTTTCCCGTTTTTGTGAAATCTCATCACACCCTTCATGGATGAGATTTTCAAATAGACCCAATCACCAATTTCAAATTCTAAATCCCTTCTCTTCACATCGGCATAAGACTTTTGCCTACTTTGAGCCATTTTCAACCTCTCTCTAATGAGCCGGACTTTCTCAATAGCCTCGTAAACCAATTCGGGACCAATAAGGGTAGTCTCACCTATATCAAACCTACCAGCCAGAGACCTACATCTCCTACCATACAAAGCTTCGAAAGGAGCCATACCGATACTTGAGTGGTGACTATTGTTGTAGGCAAATTCTACCAAGGGAAAGTGGTCATCCTAATTACCATTAAAATCTATAACACATGCCCTCAACATTTCTTCTAGGGTTTGAATGGTACGTCCTGCTTGACCATCCATTTGAGGGTTGAAAGCGGTGCTAAGCTTCACTTTAGTACCAAGCCCTTTTTTGGAATGACTTCCAAAAGTGAGATGTAAATTGAGTACCCCGATCTGAAATGATAGATAGAGGAACCCCATGTAACTTCACTATCTCATATACAACTTGGCATAGTCTTCCACCGAGTGAAATACTTTAACAGGAATGAAGTGGGCTGATTTTGTCATCCTATCAACAATGACCCAAATAGAATCATGTCGCCTTCGTGTATGAGGCAAACCACAATAAAATCCATATTGATCTCTTCCCACTTCTAAGTGGGAATTGGTATATTTTGCAAAAAGCCTCTCGGCCTTTGGTGCTCAACCTTGACTTGTTGACAATTAGGACATTTGGCTACAAATCCCGCAATATCTTTTTTCATACCATTCCACCAATAGACTTTCCGTAGATCACGATACATCTTGGTGGCTCTCGGATGAATATAATATCTAGAACCACGAGCCTCTTCTAAAATTTTATCCCTTAACCCATCCACATCCGGAACACATAATCTACCTTGGTACCTAAGTACCCCATCTCCCCCTTGGGAGAAAGCCTCAACGGACATCTCAAGTACCGACTCTTTCAACTCCATTAATATAGGATCAAGGTATTGTTTAGGCTTCACATCTACCACAAAAGACGATTCAGAGCCATTATGAACCGTGAAACTAGCCTTGGGAGAATCTACTAGTTGGACACCTAACCGGGCCAACCTATGCACATTATAGACTAACTCTTTCTTTTCATCCTCTATGTGAGTCACACTACCCATGGACAATCTACTAAGGGCATCCGCTACAACATTAGCTTTACCGGGGTGGTAAATGACACTCATGTCATAATCGTTTAAAAGCTCTAACCACCTTCTTTGTCGGAGATTCAAGTCTCTTTGGGTAAACATATATTGAAGACTTTTGTGATCGGTTAAAACATCCACATGGACCCCATACAAGTAATGTCTCCATATTTTCAAAGAAAATACCACCGCCACTAGTTCAAGATCATGGGTTGGATAATTCTTCTAATGAACCTTGAGTTGCCTTGAAGCATAGGCAATCACCTTACCTTGTTGCATGATCACACATCCCAGCCCTACTCTCAAAGCATCACAATATACCACAAACCCATCGGTACCCTCCGGTACCCTCCGGTACCCTCCGGTACCCTCCGGTAAGGTTAATACCGGAGCGGAAGTAAGTCTATGTTTTAACTCTTGGAAGCTTTTATCACAAGCTTCCGACCACTCAAATTTAGCCTTCTTTTGAGTCAAAGCCGTCAACGGGGATGCAATGGAGGAAAAACCCTCAACAAACCTCCTATAGTAACCGACCATGCCCAAGAAGCTTCTAATATCGGAAGGAGTTAGAGGTCTAGGCCAACTCTTGACCGCATCCATTTTCTTAGGATCTACCTCAATACCCTTGCTCGACACAATATGACCAAGGAAGGCTACATACCTTAGCCAAAACTCACATTTACTAAACTTCGCATATAACTGGTGGTCTTTAAGGACTTGCAATACAATCCTTAAATGGTTCATATGATCACCGTCATTCCTTCAATAGATTAAAATATCATCTATAAAAACGATTACAAATGTATCAAGGTATTGCCTAAACACCCTATTCATTAGGTCCATGAACGCCGCCAGGGTATTAGGTAAGCCAAATGACATCACAAGGAATTCATAGTGCCCATACCTAGTTTGGAAAGCCGTCTTGGGTATATCATTCCCTCTCACCCTAAGCTGGTGGTAGCCCGATTGAAGGTCAATTTTGGAGAAGTAACTAGCTCCTTAGAGTTGATCAAACAAGTCATCGATTCTCGGAAGGGGATATTTATTCTTAACGGTTACCTTGTTCAATTGGCGGTAGTCAATACACATCCTAAGGGACCCATCCTTCTTTCTAACAAATAACATCGAAGCACCCCAATGAGAGATACTCGGTCGGATAAATCCCTTCTTTAACAAATCCCTTAGTTGCTATTTCAATTCTTTCAATTTGGCCGGAGCCATTCTATAAGGAGGAATGGAGATAAGTTGCGTATCCGGCAAAAGATCAATGCCAAAATCTATTCCCGTTCGGGAGGAATGCCGGGCAAGTCATCGAGAAAGATTTCCAGAAATTCATTCACCACGGGGATGGACCCTAGAGAAAGGGTTTCAGACTCAACATCCATCACCCTAACAATATGGTAAATGCACCCCTTGGAGATCATTTTCCTAGCTTTTAGGCAAGAAACAAATTGACCTCTAGGGATTGAATTTCCCCCTTCCACTCTAAAATGGACTCATTTGGAAATTGAAACTTAACCACCCAAGTCCTACAATCTATAGAGGCATAACATGCATGCAATCAATCCATACCCAAAATCACATCAAAATCTAGCATGTCTAACCCTACTAAATCTACCAAGGTAACTTTATGAGAAAAAGAAATAAGACAACTTCTATATACTCTTTTTGCCACTACCGAGTCACCAACCAGAGTAGAAATAGAAAAAGGCTCTAACAACACTTTAGGGAGTATTTCAAACTTCATAGCCACAAGAGGTGTAACAAAGGACAAAGTGGCACTAGGATCTAACAAAGCATAAACATCAATATAAAAGACTTGTAACATACCGGTCACCATATCTGGGGAGTTTTCTTGGTCACCACGGGATTGAAGAGCATAAAAATGGGTTTGCTTTTGAGCATTGGAGTTAGACCCACTTGGAGGAGTTTGTTTGCCTTCTCTCCCCTTGGCTATGAGTATCGGGCAATCTCTCATCTTGTGGCCGCTCTTACCACACCCATAGCACCCATCCGAGCCAACTAAACATTTGCCTTCATGTTTTCTACAACATTTTGCACAATTAGACCTAGCAACATAAGAACCACCACTATTACACATAAGAACCACCACTATTACCTCCTTATGGTTTAGGGTTGGAAACCCTATCCTTGTCAACCCTTGGAGTACTAGAGGAGCCTTGATTGGAGAATATTTGCTTGAACCTTTACCGACCTTGCTCATCAGACTTAGCATTGGAAAAATTCCCTTCACCGGTTCTAGCTTTTTTTACTTCCCTTTTGTTGCCTTGGAGCTTCTCACCCTCAATTTGTTGGGCATACACCATAAGACGTGAGAAATCCATGTCATGAAGGAGCATTTCCGTGCGACATTCCTTTCTTACCACCTTTAATATACCCGTCACATACCTATTCATCTCATCCCTTGGATCCGCCACCATAGATGGAGCATACTTGGACAATTCGGTAAACTTTAGAGGATATTCTTCAACCCTCATACCTCATTGATGAAGGTTGATAAATTATTCCACCTTGGCTCCCCTCTTCTCTCGGGGAAAGAACCTATCAATGAATGTTTTCTTGAACACCTCCCAATCTATGGGACCCGCTCCTATCGGCCTATTCTTCTTCCATTGAGTTTACCATACTTGGGCCACTCCCTTCAATTTATAAGCGGCTAGCTCCACTTTCTCTATAGAAGTCATCCCCATGGCATCAATTATCCTGTAGATCTCTTCCACAAACTCTTGAGGATCTTCACCCACTTTGGAACCGAAGAACATATGAGGGTTCATTCTTGTGAAATCTCCCAACTTTGAAGACACGAAGTTCACATTAGGGTTTCCATGAGCTCCAACATCCCTATTGGCTTGAGCCATCATGGTTTGAGCCAATGTTAGAAAAGCCGACCTAATCTCCACATTTGTCATAGACGGAGGATCAACCAGAACTTGCTTATCTTGAGGAGCTTGATTATCTTAAGGAACTCCTCAGTTCACATTCCCCTCCTCCACCCTTCTAGCATTTGCCCTACGTGTATTCATTTCTTGAA
Source organism: Solanum tuberosum (assembly GCF_000226075.1). Classification (NCBI taxonomy): domain Eukaryota; kingdom Viridiplantae; phylum Streptophyta; class Magnoliopsida; order Solanales; family Solanaceae; genus Solanum; species Solanum tuberosum. The sequence goes on from NW_006239003.1 coordinate 1,691,926, forward strand.
GACACAAGAGAATGATTAGAAGAGGAACTTTTATAGAGTTAAACTCTAAGGCACGACTAAAGAGTAATGAAAGAAGTGTAACTTCCTAATATCTTATAGCCTCTCATTCATAAATGTGGCGCGTTTCACCCTTATGAACAAAAATCTACTAGACGTGGCTTATGAGACATCATCCTAGAATCATTCTAAGCCTTTTGCTCTGATTACCAAGTTTATCACGACCCAGGGTACCCCCTAGATGTAACACGACGTACTCGATCCTGAAGGGGTCTCATACAAGCCCTTAGCATATCATAAACAAAAGTAATAGAAATGATGCGGAACTAAAACTTGTACAATCAAAGTCTTATCATAAAATCAAAGAAGTCTAGACATTGTCTCATTCACCATCTAAGACAATCGAGTATCAATAAGGGTCACAACCCTTTACAACATAGTCTCAAAATAAAAAGTAAAGAAGGAACTAGAAATGAACAACTCTCATCCCCGAACCATGAGGACTCACTAAAAGCATGGAGAGAATCAATCCAAGCTTTGATCAAGAAGGAAGCACACCTCAACAACCGGGCCCTACACTTATAGAAAATGTAGAAGAAATATGGGTTAGTACAAAATTTGCACTAAGTGTGATAGCCATGCTAGAAATCATTGAAATATGCTAAAAAGGACATTTTGGTTGAAAACCATGCATTTTACCAAGTTTATGAACCATCATGGAAATAAGTGTAAAAGTATAAGAAACAAGTATATTCAACATATTGATCATCTCAGCATAAAAGAAATAAACCATAAGTACCCTGAAAGCATCCTTGTGCAATGTATGAAAAAGATCCCATACTCCTACCCACACCAAGGAAAGCTTATTAAGTTATTATAGTTCATAACTCCAATTCTAGTTCATTGTATCATAGTAGGATTAGCTTAAAACTGACATAGACCATGAAAGCTTAATCATGGTATCCAGTGTCTACCCCACATCGAAAAGGGGTTGTCCTACTTGCCTAAGGCAGAACTATACTCTTAGCTTAGGTAGATCCACTAGCTAATGACCTATGTGGGAACATAGTTTATGGGATAAGGGGATTGCTACTAGAAAATCCGACCTCTACTAATGTAAGGGCTTTCATCCCAAGAGATTGTTCCTAGAAACTGATGAGTCCACAAATTAGACTCATTTAGGGCTTTATTTTGATAGAAATAGTGTCTTTGATTGCTTATTTTGTCTCCATATCTAATGAAAACTTTTAAGTTTCAGGTATTTGAAGTTTTAATGGAAGCATGGACACTTAAGCGCAAAAAGGAAAAAAAGGCTGAAAAGAACGAAGAAGCTGAAGCCTGAGCATCGCCAAGCACCTTTGGCGATTCGCCGAAAGGACAGACTCCGCCCTTTGTTCCAGTATGCGAAGCCCTGAAGGAAGAGGATAAAAAAGGCGATGAAAGGAGCAGTCGACACTTCGCCGAATAGTTCCGTGAAACAGTACTATACCACCCAATGGTCCAGAACGTAAAAATGCTAAAGGAAAGCACTAAACAGCGATGAGACAGAAGAAGGGCGACTCCCCGAGTCATTCGGCGACATCGACTAACCTCACCGAAAGATCCGCCAACACTATTTTCTGAAGTCTATAAATACTAATCTTGTTATTAATTTAGAGAGTTCCGAATTATTATTATTATTTTCAGAATAGAATATTACTTTTTGGATATTTTTTCTCAATTTTGGATAGGGTTTCGTGGGAGATTTGAAGAGAGAAGGATTTCATCTTCCCCAAGTTGTAAGTGGGTCTTCTCCATTCTTCTTCCTTTGCTCAAATCAAGGTTTAATTTCTTATACCCATTTGATTTTAGTATCATTTTAGGTGTATTTTGTTATTTCTTGATGTGTGGCTAAAAACCCCCATTCTTGGGGTGTGATTTAGCAAATATGTGTTGATATTGTTGTTGGGTCTTGCTTGCTGATAGG
>NW_006239003.1:1703016-1713773 GCF_000226075.1 Solanum tuberosum
CCCAAGAACTTGTCCCCATACTTGATTTTCTTGTTAATTTTTGTTGTTTTTACTACTTGTGACAAAACCCCCAACTCGATATTTGACACTTTTGTGTCACCCCTTTAATTTAATATGTTTTTAATCGTTAATGTCTTTAGCTATGACTAGTTTGAACTTAATTTTATTTTTCTATTAATTCTCAAAATCACTCCCTTGGGACACGACCCCAACCTTTAGTTGGGTTACTATATTATCGACGATCATAGACACTCGTACCATAGGTTAGTGTCGTTGGTCATGATAAGCATCAGAAATTCGGCCTCTACTATCGTGAGGGCTTCCATCTCATATCACTATCCACTCGGTGCTAAGCATAACTCCCATTGAGTTTATATTAAGTCCTGACTTAACTTTATAATTATGGAAGAATGTCTTGACACTCAATCCAACAAACTCATTCTAAAGCTCCTAGATTCATTAGGTGAGACTGTCTTCAACCTTTGAATCATCATATGTGACAAACCTTTCACATCATATCATATTTATACATAAATGTGTTACATAAGGATAACAACCCAACACAACAATACTAAATCATGATCATATTCACCTTACTCTCAAAGTGCTCTTATGGCCCGTACATAGCCTTCATAATCATGCATAATCAACATATCTTGCCCTTTCAATGCCTCAAGCCATCAACATATCCACAACTACTAAAATAGAAATAATTGATAGGATGATTCAAGTAACCCATCTATAAAAAGCATAATCTCATATAAATCCTTTTTGAATCAATAATTCAATCATAAGATCCAAATTTGGGGAAGTTTGGGTTTACATGGGTTCTTGGGGGAATTCATCATAAATCAACAATAAATCATCAATTCAATCATAATTCATCATAAATCAACCTTTATAAGATTGAAACCAAACCCTAACTTTGGGGAAGTTACTAGTTTTGAAATTGGATTTTGAGGGACTTCTTGGATGGAAATTATCCAAGAATGAAGACTACCATACCTTGATAATGAGTTCTTCAAAGAATTTGAGTGAAATCTCCTTGAATCTTCAAGCCCTAGCTCCAATTCCAGTCTTCTTCTTCTTTGAGTTTTAGAGAGAGAAATATTGTGAGAAAGATGAAGTTCATGGGTTTTCTTTTTGATTCTAGAAAAGTGACTTAATAGAGGGAAATTTGAGTCTGAAAAGCTTATATACTTATTAGGAAAAGAGTAAGACATTGTGGAATCAATTTTGGAAGAATAAGTAGAGACCCATAAAGTTTTAACTTAAAACTACTAACCTGCGTGACTTGGCTTGCCAAGGACACTAGGCAACACGCCTAATGGACCCTTGGCTCGCCTAAATTTTCCAGAATGCCTCCCCAATGAGGTAGCCTATTAGGCAATGGGGAGGACCCATGGGTGATGCGCCAACCAAGTAGGCGAGCCCCGACCTAGCTTGCCTAATTTTTCCAGTAGCTAGGTCGTAGGGACTGCCCACTAGGTGACCCCAAGTGGACATGGGCGACTCGCCAAGTCCCTTGTATGACCATGCTGCCCCTTCGCCGAAAGGTCCAAAGAAAACCAAGTTTTCCTTCACTCTTTCTTGATAGTTTAGGCCCTTGCCCTCTTCCTAGACTTTTACCCCTTTCATTTTAGGGCTAATTTAGTCTAAACATTTTTGGAATGTTACACTAGCCCTCACGTTTAGCTCTAAGGTAGTCTACTAGATTCCGGAGTGTCACATTATATCCCCCTTGGGAACATTCGTCCTCAAATGACGACCTAGGAGACACCTTACGAAATTTGAAGACTTAAGACTAGCAGCCCATCATGCATGAAACATCAAAATAATGCACAATTCAAAGGGGGAAATATCAACTCCATCTAGAAACATATTCAATGCAAATTCAAGGGAGTAGGAACTACATCTATCAACCCAATTATGCATGAACTCAATATTTCTCATATTCATAGGAGGAACTACCTTCTCCAACTAAGTAGTGCTCAACACAATATCATGGAGCCAATATGCCAATACTCTCAAAAGCATACTAAATCATGTTCATTAACAAATCTTATGAAATCAAATAGGCAACTCATACTAACATGCACAACAACATGAGGAACGTAAATGATGAAAACTCATTTTCTTACTAAACATGAATTTCATCAAGGACATGCATAGCATAAGGTAATCATGGAATAGCTCATATAACACACATGACTCCCAAAACAAGGAAATTCTAGAGGAATTACTTACCTCAAACTTGAATAGAAGTAGAAGGAAAGAGATAAGGATATCATGATTTCATATCGGCCTCGGCCTCCGAAGTAGCACCCTCAACTAAATGGCTTCTCCATAAAACCTTCACGGAAGCGACTTCCTTGTTTCTCAACCTCTTGACTTGCCGGTCAAGGATCTCTATCGGAACCTCTTCATAGGAAAGGTTCTCATCAACTCCCAACCCTTTTAAAGGAATAATGGACACTGGATCCCCAATACACTTTTTAAGCATAGAAACATGAAATACCGGGTGAACCGGAGCCATCTCATTTGGCAAGTCCAACTCATAGGCAACTTTCCCAATACGCTTTTTCCCCTTTTTGCCAAACCTTCATCACATTCTTCATGGGTGAGATTTTCAAATAGACTCAGTCACCAATTTCAAATTCTAAATCCCTTCTCCTCACATCAGCATAAGACTTTTGCCTACGTTGAGACATTTTCAACCTCTCTCTAATGAGCCGCACTTTATCAATAGTTTTATAAACCGATTCGGGACCAATAAGGGCAGTCTCACCTATCTCAAACCAACCAACTTGGCCTTGGGTAGTTTGCACGATAACCACTTCCTTGGTTGGCTAAGAAGTTTACTTGCTCATTGTACATAGCTTCAAACTTGTCTTCTTCGAGGTCATACCACCAACACTGACATCATTAACACTCCTAGTACCAGCACCCATGACGTTCTTGGCAAAAATGTCAAGCTGAGTCATCATCTTTTCCATGTCTTGGTCCCTCTCTTGATCTTTTTCAATATGTTCTTTGGTCAATTTAAAAGTGAGAGGGGAGACCTGATCTTCACGGGTGTACCATGCCCGGTTAATTTTGGTCATGCCATCCAAGAGTTGGGTTGCTATCACATAAGGCTGTTGCATTAAAACTCTCAGAGTCACTCGGAGAAGTAAGTCGGGCTCACCGAACCACTCGCGAGCCACCCTTTGGTTTATTCCATCGCCCTTTTGCCTTGGTACTCAACATCCTCCAAGTCTGTAACTTTGGGTGATCTAGCACTGCATCGCGGAACTACTCGGCGATCCACCGACTGTTCCTTCTCATCGCCAGCTTGGTTTTCCTTCAGGGTTTGGCACACTGGAAGTTTAGGTGGTCAAATAGCCATTCGGCGATTCGCCAAGTGAACTTGGCGATCAGGCTGCCTTTCTTCATCCTTTCAGCTTGTTTTGTTCTTTTTTGCTTGTTAGTGTCCTTGATTTGTTCCTCAATCCATATACCTGAACATTAAGGGTTCTACATCAGTTATTGGCACAAATTAATCATTTGAGGACACTAATTCTATATAAACAAAGCCCTAAATGAGTCCAAATTTCAGACTCATCAGCAAGCTTATGAAATGTTGAGAGAAGTAGGAACTTCATTTGTGAGAGTGAGTAAAATGTTTGAAAATACGCCTTGTCTATAATATAATTGCTTGAGTGAAAGGCTATACTTAACACAGATGTGTAAGAGCATTCATGGTACATGTTTGGGGTTCATCTATTTGGTGTGTTTGTATAATTTTGCATTAGCCCAGAAATATAATAAAAGACCTTCTTTGAGCATATGTGTTGTAAATTGGTGTATCATGGAGAGATAGTAAAATTTTTAAGTGTTGCATCCAATCCGAACTACAAAAGCATGATTAAATATGTTTGATTAATTTTAAGGTGGGTTGATAAGTCCAATGGTTAGAAAAACTAGTTAATGGTTTAAAGATTGTTCGAGGACGCACAAGGGTTTAAGTGCGGGGTGGTGATCTTAGGCATATCTATATGCCAAAGTTGCCAATAATTGCCCATATTGGGATTGAATTTAAGAATAATCTTGAGACTATTGATGTTGTTTTGTTTAACTTGCGATGATTATGCACTAAAACACATGATTAGGTGTTGAAGAAACTTTCGAGGTAAATGGAGTCTATTTGAGGAAAGCAGAAGCGAGAAAGCATGAAAATAAATGAAGGAGGAAAGCACCAAGGGCTGGCACACTGTTTGGCGCAAGGGGCCAAGGACACCACGATAAAAGTGCAATCCAGGCGTACTGTATGGTGTGAGGTGCTAATGCCAGTACAATAGAAGAGGTTGCCAGGCGCACTACCTGGTGTGGTGATGAGTCCACAAATTGAACTCATTTAGGGCTATATTTTAATAGAATTGTTTCCTCAAATGTTGATTTTATCTCAATATCTGATGAAAACTCTTAAGTTTCAGGTATTTGAAGTTTGAATGAAAGCATGGACACTACTTCGCAAAAAAGGAACGAAAAGGGTGAAAAGAACGAGAAAATGATGGCCTGAGGATCGTCGAGTCCACTTGGCGAGTCACCGAAGGGTCTCACTTCACCTTTTGTTCCAGTGTGCTGAGCCTGAAGGAAAAGGATCAAGTCGGAGGAAAAAGGGAGCAGTCGGCGCATTCGCCGAGAAGTTCTGCAAAGCAGTACTATGTCACCCAATGACCCAGAGCACGATGATGCCGAAGGATAGTGCAAGACGGTGAAGAACTACACCCATGAGAGAATCGCCGAGCAGATCGGTGATTCCTACTAATGTCGCCGAATGGTCCGCTGCAACACAGATCTTTGAAAACTATAAATACTCGTTGAGAGTTATATCTTATTAATCAGATTTTAGTATCACAAGATTTTCAGTGTGAAACAATTACTATAATTTTTAGTACTTTTTCTCTGAGTTTGAGAGGGTTTTAAAACTTGAAGAAGAAGAGGGTTTCATCTCCAAGGATTTGGACTTGGGTCTCTTGGATTCTTCATTCTTAATCTGTAATAAGACTTAAATCTTCATACCCAGTTGAATGCAAGCTCATTTAGGTATAAATTTCTATCTCTTGATGTGTGGCTAAAAACCCATTCTTGGGGGTGTGATTTAGCAAATATGTGTTGATATTATTGCTGGATTTTGCTTGCTAATAGGTTAGATGTATTTTAATGGTAATTTCACCTAGTGGTTGAGGTTTAATTTAATGGGTTTGTAGTTGAAAATACAAAACCACCTATGTGTTTTCGGCTTGCTCGAGAGAGAGAGGTCGCAAAACCAAGACCGCTAGACTGATGGCCTAAGGAGTGGGTCGACATGAGGTTCAGCCCGAGAGGGTGAGCCCTAGTCCCATATCCTAACACTTAGCACGAGAGAGTGAGTGGGGTAAGGCGTAGGATGGCCTTCTTGCGGCAAATGGGTGTTCGAGAGGAACCCATTTGAAACGGGGTAAGTTGCCCGAGAGGGAACTTATTTCCATCTAAAGCTTAGCCTAGTCACTATTATCTTGCAAATTCCTTATCGAAAGCATGTACTCAACGATTTATACCAATATATATTGCGGTCACACCCCAAGAATCCCCTCTCATTCATAGATTTCTTTGTTATTTTTACTGTTTTTGCTATACTTGTGACAAAACCCCCAAATTGATATTTGACACTTTATGTGTCCCCTTTAATATACAATATTTTTAATTGTTAATGTCTTTAGCTACGACTAGTTAGAACTAATTTTATTTTTCTATTAATTCTCAAAACCACTACCGTGGGACTCGACCCCAACCTTTGGTTGGTTTATTATACTGTTGCACGATCGTAGACACTTACATCGGAAGTTGTGTCGTTGATTACACAAACATCAAAATGGCGCCGCTTCCGGGGAGTGGTGTTATTTGAGAATTCTTAGATTAATAGAATTTTTGTTCTTCTTAGTTGTAGTTTACGCACTTAATCTTTAGTTTTGTTTTGTTGATTTGTTTGTATCGAAACAGAGGAAGTGAGCATGATGACCTATACTTGGGAGCCAATGGAGTTTCCCCCATTAGAGGTAGTGATGTTTTAGGATCGCATTCTCACCTTCAAACAATTGGAGGGTGAACGGATCCACAAGTCATGGGAAAGGTTTAATGAACTGATCAATCTATGCCCAAATCATGACATTCCCAACATAGCTCTCCTTGACTGTTTCTACAGAAATCTAGGTCCTGGAAATATGAAATGGGTCGACCAACTCATTCTGGGAGGCATCGCGAAACAGCCATATATGATAGCAGCTCAATTGCTCAATCAAATGGTTGAAACAAATCAAGAAGTAGAAAAGTACTTCATGTTGGCCGCCCTAATGACTCAGATGGATGAGTTGGCTAAAAAGATGGTGAAGATCGAAGTCAAGTGTAAGAGAAAGGATAAATACATCCCTCCTCATGAGCGAAGACGTCTCAAGGACAATAAGGTGAAAAGTCTTGAGGGAATGCTCTCAGTCATTCTCCACAAGGTGACTGAGCAAGATAGAGAGCTAAAAGAAATGAAGGAAGACATTGAAGGAATGAAGCAGATGATTTAGTCTCATTCTAGAGCTGTCCAGCTGCTAGAGAACCTCATGGGTTATGCGTCGCCCGATCTCCACCCACAACACAATGGGGGGTTGCCTAGTGATACTAAGGCTAACCCCAAAAATGGAGTTTGAGTACTGATTTATGTCTTGACACAACGTTAACTAAGGCGCTGTTTGAGAGGTAACCCAAAACCCTTAAATGCCTGTAGTATGTTATTATCAAAATAAAGGTGTCTTGGTTTTGTAGGATTGGGCATGAACAGTTTGTGAAAAGTACAGGATGAATTACACAAGTCCAATTGGCGAATCGCCGACCTCGATAAAGACCGCCATTTGAACCCTCACCTTGACTGAAGGTCCTGTAAAACTCGGTGAGGTAGATAGACACTCGGCGAATAGCCGAGTAGCGGATTGAAAGCAACTAATGTTGCTGAATGGGTGAGATCTGAATGGTTTTTATAAAGCCATGGGCTTTGACTTTCAACCTTTTCACATTCTCTCACTCTCGATTTATGCAAAATCGCACCTACTTAGTATTTTCAAAATTTTCGTATCTCGTGAGTATTTTAGCTGATTTAGTAGAGCTTGGATCTGTACTCATCTGCTGCCTAGCATCACAGTCTTGACTTGATTTGCCTAAAAGGTTAGTCCTCAAAACCTTGCATTTAATTGTGATAATTATACTCTCATTGCAAGAAATTTTATCCCATGTCGTGTACTGAGCATTTATGACAAATTTAGACTATTTAAGTGCCTCTTTTTATTTCCTAGTTCAACCCATATGCTCTAAATTTTGGAATCCCATTTTGATGATTTAGCATGAATGAAATTTTATGAGGTGCTCCTGCATACTATTTAAGTTGAGCATAGGGAAAAACTGTAAGCTTGGTCAATCTAGTGTATGGTTTGATTTTGTTTTTGGGGGTTACGGGTTGAAATCAAGAAGATAGATGGGAAATAGGCACGATGAGCCGATTGGCGAGCTTGGTCCAGCTCGTCAAACCACTCAGCGGTTCGCCTATTGACCCATCTCACATTTAATTTCATGCTACTTGAGACATGGATTCTGAAGCTTTCGGCGAGAAGTCTCATATCGCAAAAAAAAAAGCATTCAGCGAATCGCCGAAAGTATCCTAAATCACCCCTTGTCTGCACCCCCTTACCTTTGTTGCACTGTAACTTTCGGCAGATAAGGCACTACTCGCCAAAGCAACTCGGCGATTTGCCGATCTATTCGGCGAGATAATCTGCAATTGTATCCCCATGAATTTGATTTAGTTGTTTTTAACTTCTTCCCAAATTCTTTCCATAAATGGCTAGAACTAAAGTTGCAAGAGAAAGCAGGTTACCTCAAGGTAAAAAAAAAGGATTAAAATCAACGAGGATGCAGCTGCACCCAGAAGCAAGGTTACTAAACTTTCCATAGTTAGTGGGAAATGCAAGGGCAAGAATAAGATCTTTGAACTGTCAGATGCAAGCATTGACAGTGATGACCCCAACCAATCTGGAAGCGAAGATGTGGGTTCGGATGAGGATGATCTGTTAATGGCACAAAGGGCTGAGCAGCGAACTAAGAAGCTGAATGATCCATCCAGGATAGGATCAGGAATACCTAGCTTACCACTCCTATATCTCCAGTTCCAGAGTAGGCAATGGTGTTAGCCCCTCCAGTACAGGGTCCTTCGCCTAAGTCAATGAATCGAGTGAAAGCTGAGGGACTGAGAACAATTCTAGAGGAAAAGCGGCTGTCCATAGACGGGGTTATAGACAAACACCCAGAGATAATGGAATGCCTGAGATACCATAAGTTCCAAATTTTCACCAAGCCCTGCGGCCCTTATATCCCAAACTAGGTAAGAGAGTTCTATAGTGCATACAGTGCACTAATACCCCAGAAAAAGTAGCTAGCAACAGCCTTCAAAGAAGTAGACTATGTAGTTGTTAGAGGCAGGAGGGTGAAGTGTGATAGTGAGGCCATTAACGTAGTCTTGGGCATGTCCACGAATATTGGAGATCACTGCCAACACTTGATCAGAATAAAGAAACTGGATGAGATGAAAAAATGGTTAACCCCACTAATTTCAGACGAGACTTCAAAGAGGTTGGCAGAAGGAGTTCCGATTGAAAAGAAAGAACTAAACATCACAGCAAGGTTCTGGTTTGGTTTTATCAGCAGCACAATCATGCCATCCCAGAATGAATTAATTCTTCGCCTTGCCAAGGCAGCTTTCTTGGGTTGTATCATAGAGGAAACCCGGATAAACTTGGGAGAAATCATTGCTTCAGAGATACTCATGCGTGCAAGGCAGAGTCAGACCTCACTTCCATTCCCAATATTGATCACATCATTGTGCAAACAAGATCGGGTACCTCGGGATGCCAAGAAGGATATGTAACTGATGCCTATAGCCTCTACCGATATCCAGTGGATGAAGCCGAGTACCTTAGGGATCAACCAGAAAGGAAGAAGGCAACATTGGTGGAGTTAGTAAACACAGAATCATCACCTACAGAGGCAACTCCAAATTCTTCTGTTGCCGCAAGGTCTCTCGAACCTACTGTTGTTGCTTCTATCTCCCGGCCTTCACTCACCCAGGCTTCCCTACTCCGGATGGGACAACTTGCCCTTTCTTCTGATCGTCGGGGTACCAATCTAGAGGCCTCTTTTCCAAGCATGATCCAGAATGCCCTAGTTGATGCTGTGACACCTCTGACCACTATCATTTATGCCCTAGCGGCCAGCATAGCAGTGTGTGAGCACAACCAAGGGGCCAAAGATGAGGTAACAACTTTAAAAGCTACCATTGCTGAGTTGCGAAAAGATGTAAACCACCTGAAGTACACCGATGTATCCATGGTCTTTGGAGCAGGGTAAATTCCAGATGTGCCTAAGATGCCTCAGACCACCATTGGACATGGGAATAGAGTGGAGTAGACAGCCGATTCTGAGTCAAAAGCAAAAACTGATGAAGAGATGTATGATGAGGTTAAGAGAGCTGCAAATGAAGACCTGACCGAGACGGAAGCAATTATGATGGATGCTGCTGTGCAGGCCTCCCTAACATATGTTGCTGGATTTAACGGAGCTAGTCCTTCTGGAAGTCACTCCGGGCACTGATGCCCAGACAGATGGAGCGACTACTTAGACAGGATCCCCTTTTTACCTCCCTTTCTATCTTTCTTTACTTTGCCTTTCAGATTTTGTGATAATTGCATTTGAGGACAAATATTTTTATTTGTGGTAGGGTGAGGCTCACCTTTTATGTGCTATTTGTGATTCGTGTTGTGTATTAATTTGGTCTGTTCTGTTTAAAATTATTTTTACACTGCTTTTCATGGATGTTTGAGCTTATGGCTCCCCTTTTGTTTTAAAATTACAAAAATGATTTTGACCCTTCTGAAATTTTTTGCCACCTCTCGTGTGTTGAATATTGCTGTTCTTTTGCAAAATTTAATTCTCGGTTCTGATCAATACCGATGACTTGAATAGTGCTCTCAATCGAACGAACATGAATGCGCGGCTACGACGAGACCAAATGAAGTTGCATAGACAATATGTGAAGTCTTTGCATCTCGTTGTGATTAGCCATTTATTGAATTAATTCTCTTGTAATGACCATTGCACACTAGCGAAAGGGTGTGGTCTTGTTTGACTTAAGTGTCGATGCCTTGTGTGATGAGCTTACTTTGAACCTTGCATGAATAAATCTAGAATTTACCCCATTAGTCTGATTGATTTAGTAAGGTGTGCTCTTGAAATGATCTTAGGCAACATTTGAAGAGTGTGAGCCAAATTTGACATATACCTCTTTGGTGGACTACCCGTGAGCGTGTGAAACTCTCTTGAACACCCTTTGAGCCTTACCTTTCTTTGGAAGAACCTTGATGAACCCTAGACCTTACTTGACCCACTACCTATAATCCTCTTGATTTGTGGTTTAGTGAATAGCCAATTTAGGCCAAAAACGTAAGTTGGAGGTGTGGTGAAAAGGAAAAGGAGAAGTCAAGAAGTGCAAGAAAAGTCTCCCTAAACCCATGGTGTTGCGGAACAATGAAAACCCTCCAAAAAAAAGTTATGGAATAAAAGTACAAAAGAAATTGGGTTTCCAAGCAATCATTGGAGGTGAATAAAAAGATGACTTAGAAGCACTAGAAAAAGAATTGAAAAAG
>NW_006239003.1:1713968-1736994 GCF_000226075.1 Solanum tuberosum
CGTATATCGATTGGAAAATAAGGGCAAGCCTATGGGTGAAAACATGCATTGTGCTCCTCTTTTTGAGTGTGAGCGTTGCATCTGATTCCTAATGTTGAATCGATTAATCTCTGTGTGTGAATATGGAATCATTCTTTATGTGAGGGCATTTAGATACTTTTTGTTGAGCTTGAACTTGCACAAGTAGCAGGTATTACGAGCATGAGAATCTTTGGTAATGGTGTGTCACAACTTGAATCTTTGAGTACACAATTGACCTTTGCATGAGTAATTTGAGTCTTGTTGCGTATGTTCATGATTTAGTCTTGTGTAGCACTATTTGAGACATCCTATTTGAACTGCTGAACTTGAGTTTTGCTTGAGTACAAGCAAACGTTTAAGTTGGGGGTGTTGATGAGTCCACAAATTGGACTTATTTAGGGCAATATTTTAATAGAAATTGTGTCCTCAAATTCTATTTTTTCTCAATATCTGATGAAAACCCTTAAGTTTCAAGTATTTGAAATTTGAAGGAAAGCATGGATACTACTTCACAAAAAGGAACGAAAAGAGTGAAAAGAACGAGAAAATGATGGCCTGAGGATCGCCGAGTCCACTTGGCGAGTCGCCGAAGGGTTTCACTTCGCCTTTTGTTCCAGTGTGATAAGCCTGAAGGAAAGGATCAAGTCGACAAAAAAAGGGAGCAGTCGGCGCATCGCCAAGAAGTTCTGCGAAGAAGTACTATGTCGCCCAATGACCCAGAGCACGACGATGCCGAATGATGGTGCAAGACGACGATGAATTACACCAAAGGGTGAATCATCGAGCTGATCGGCGATTCCAACTAATGTCGCCGAATGGTCCGCTGCAACACAAATCTTTGAAAACTATAAATACTCGTTGAGAGTTATAGCTTAGTAATCAGATTTTAGTATCACAAGATTTTCAGTGTGAAACAATTACTATAATTTTTAGTACTTTTTCTCTTAGTTTGAGAGGGTTTTAAAACTTGAAGAAGAAGAGGGTTTCATCTCCAAGGATTTGGACTTGGGTCTCTTGGATTCTTCATTCTTGGCCTGTATGTTTTCGGCTTGCTTGAGAGAAAGAGGTCGCAAAACCAAGACCGCTAGACTGATGGCCTAAGGAGTGGGTCGACATGAGGTTCAGCCCGAGAGGGTGAGCCCTAGTCCCATATCCTAACACTCAGCTCGAGAGAGTGAGTGGGGTAAGGCGTAGGCTGGCCTTCATGCGACAAGTGGGTGTCCGAGAGGAACCCATTTGAAATGGGGTAAGTTGCCCGAGAGGGAACTTATTTCCATCTAAAGCTTAGCCTAGTCACTATTATCTTGCAAATTTCCTATCATAAGCATGCATCCAACAATTTATACCAATATATCTTGCGGTCACACCCCAAGAATCCCCTCTCATTCATAGATTTCTTTGTTATTTTTACTGTTTTTGCTCTAGTTGTGACAAAACCCCCAAATCGATATTTGACACTTTTTGTGTCCCCCTATAATTTACAATGTTTTTAATTGTTTATGTCTTTAGCTACGACTAGTTAGAACTAATTTTATTTTCCTATTAATTCTCAAAACCACTCCCTTGGGACTCGACCCCAACCTTTGATTGGGCTATTATACTATTGCATGATCGTAGACACTTGCATCGGAAGTTGTGTCGTTGATTACACAAACATCATGCGGCGCGCCACAACAAAAACTACAGAAGAGTTTACCTGGCGCACTGTCTGGCATGGTGCCCCAACCCATGTCCGACGTGCCCATCGAAAATTAAATTAAATAGGACTCCTTGTTGGATTAGATTTAGAATATAGTTTTCCTAACTTCTATAAATAGGTACCCAGTGCTATTTTGTGGGGGTTCAACTACTTTTTGGTGTGCATGAGCAAGACCCATGTTTTGTAATAGGTTTCAATTTTCTAACTCTTTTTTATTTTGGAAATCGCATGAACAATTCTATTTTGCGATTTTTGAATATTATGAGTGTCTAAACTCCCTTGTTCCAGGCTGTAGCTACAGATTGATTGTTAAGTATTAAAGATTTTTGAATTAATTCTTGGTTATCGTTTTAATTTACTTTTATATTCTTGTATTAGTATTTCCTGCTTGATTACCATAGAAATAAATCTGTTGTCTACTCTTAAAATCGGGAGAGGCTAAGGTAGATAGATCAAAGAATATTGAGAGCCTGATCTTCCATTAAGTTGAGTTGATTTGTGTTTATGAGTGATGCTCGGACGAACACCTAGCTCATTACGAAATAGGATGAAATATAAATGCTCGCCAATTAGGACTTCCTATCACCACTCAACGATGTAGTTAGATAGCTAATTAGAGTAGGCGATTAGAGGTCGGGAGACCATACTCATATAATTAACCCTGTAAATCAGTAACTTGATAACCTAAATTAGTTCATTTCCTGAGATACGATAAATGAAATCTAACGCATGCTGTAGCCCTGGAATTGTCTCTTACTTGCTTAAAACATCGGATTGAAGTCGTTCATAATAGTTACTTTATTTATTTCATAAGTCGTCGTAGTAATTAACAACATTCAAACTCTTTGAAAGGTTACTTTTGTCAAATTGTGGAATTAAGTTACTAAGTATAAGTTGATCATAAGTCCTTTGGGAATGAAAAATCATTTCTAAAGAAACTACATTACTTGCGCGACCACGTACACTTGCGTGTGCAATTGGGAGCAACAAGTTCCATAAGAATGTATCGAACCAAGGTTGAATAACATAGAATTCTTCCTCCAAAGAACTTATATCAAACATTTCCATTCAATTGACTCCATCTCTTTGATTTTTAGCTAGCTACAATCCATCCATCTGGTCTCCATTATGATTGGACTCATACTCTTCACATTATTCCATTGAAGCCCACACTCTCATTACTAATAAAACATCATAACCATTTTGGCAATTTATCTTACTCTCAAACTGTTACTAGTATCAAAGACCTCTTAGCAAACACATTGTAACCTCTAAAATTTTCGAGCCCCTTTCCTCCATGTAAGCATTCCATGACATATATGGATCCAACCCCATGCTGATAGAACCAATTCCAAATCTGTTAGTACCTTTCTATTGAGATAAAGTTATTAAGTCACACCCAAAGTCAACTTCACACAACCTTTCACATACCATATTTCAACTACCATTCTAAACTGTCACATAACTCAAGCTAACCTCAGATAAATCTTTGGTCACTCTTATAATTTGGTATATTATAAGCTCGTAACCTCCATTCAACATGTAACACCTCGAAAATCAAGAAGACTAAGAAAGGGTTCAAAAGGGAGTTCCCTAGCCCAAACCTGAGCCATGGCACCCTTCATGGAACCCCATCCGGGCCGTGAAGGGCACCATGTCTTGTGGTGGTGCCTGTGGAGGGTAGGCAGAATCCACCCCTGGGCCAACTTCGTCCCACAAGCCCCTAGACGGCTCGTAAAGGGCCAGACAACCCATGAAGGTGGGCATGAGGGTGGTCAGGATTTCCCCAAGCCACTAATCAAGGACCACGGCTGCCACCACGACCCGTGAAGCTCTTGACGGCTCGTGAGGGCGTCAATCGGGGGTTCGTGTCAGCTGTAAGTTGGGGTGATTGGGTATTTTCCTAATTATTTTATATTGATTCTACGTCGTTATGGCCTTACCCAGAACCCTTATATAAGTGATTTTAACCCCAAAATCAACCCATTCAAGTCATTCTCTAAAGATTTTAAAAGAAGAACAAGTCTTCCTCCCAAATATTTCTCTCTCTAGAAAGCTTGAAGAAAAAGGGGTTCAACCTAGTGTTTGAAGTCAAGTCTCCAATTCCTCCATTAGAGATAAGAATGTGGCATTGAGGTATGATAGTGTTCATCCATGGATTCCTTCCATTCATGGAGTTCCTAAATTTCCTTATTTTCAAAGATAGAAATCCCCAGTTGAGTTAGGGTTTTTCTTCTACGTTGTGGGTTCTCGTGACTATTGATTTAATTGATGGATTTATGATCTTTTATGCATGAATTGAGTTAATCTCATGTTTTTATGATGATCCCCCATGAACCTATGTAATTCCCATGTTTTCTAAGATATGCTTATATAATGTGGGTTTTGGATTATGAAAGAAGAATTTTATGAAATTAATCATGAATTAATAGAATTACATGACTTTATGATGAACTCCCATGACTCTATGTCTAACCCATGTTTTCTAGATTTTGATGAATGAAAGCGTGTTTTGAACTATGAAAGGTGAATTATGGAATTATGCATGTTCTTGTGAACTTTATGTAAATGTTTTAAGGATGTTTTGAGAGTGAAGTATTAATGCTGTTGCTATTGTTGTGTTGTTGAAAAGATTTCTCATTTACACATGTAAGCATGAATTGTAAACGGTTTCTTACATGATAAGGGTTCTTAGGGTTGAAAGGCTTTCTCACCTAAAATGAATCAATGCTAAGATGTTATTCTAATGATGAGGCAAGAGGCGATTACCCATGCTCTCTAATTGAAAGACAAGATGCAATTACCCATGTCATTAGATGTAAGGATACGAGGCGATTACCCATGTCATATGATATAAGGATAAGAGGCGATTACCCATGTTCCTTTATGAGCTAAGATGAATATAAATAAGAACTATTCCTTAGAAGTTAAGCTTAGTACCAAGTGGACAAGTGGCGATTACCCGTGTCCCATTAACTATGTGCCGACATAGGATTGTCTAGATAGACGTTAGCTAGTGGATCCACATAAGCTAGAAGTTCATGGTCCATACCGTGGCAAGTAGGAAAACTCTTTTCGGTGTGGGAGACACCGAATTCTATGATGATAACTCTTATGGTCTTATATGTTGGTTAACGCTACTTCCCACAAGCAAGTTATAATGAACAAAGGTTACTTCGAGAAAACATCTCATATATATTTAAGATGATGACTGTGTGCATTGACCATGTTTTATGATTTATGTTTTATAACCCTCTTATCTCATGTTTTAGCTTGGTCATTGCATTTCATGAAGGTATCTCTTTTAAGTATGTTTTCAAATGTTTTTTACATGGCTATCCTACTTGGTACATATTTCGTACTAACGTATACTCTTGCCTACATTTCCCTAAATGTAGGGTCCGACAGTCAGGGTTCCCAGTTTTGTGGCTAGAGTTCGTTGACGAGATTCCAAACTTTGGTGAGTCCTCATGATTCAAGGACCGAATCTTCATTGTCCCTAGTCTTTCCTTATTTTCAGTTTTGAACATGATGTATGGGCTAGGCCCAAATTCATTATCATGTACTAGATGGCTATTGAGACGATGTTAGAATTTCTGCTTTGCTTATAAAACTTTGATACATTGAAATTGTGTTTTTAATCTCTTTGTCTATTTCTTATGTTATGAATGATAAGTGGCTTTTATGGGGCCTCTCGGGGTCTTATACGCCATGTTATGCCTAGGGGCTACCTTGGGTCGTGACACAACATCAAATGTCTATATAACGCATCGTCTATGTAGTTCCATGAATAAAGTAGTTTCAATTCCCTCAAAGTCATCAATAACCATGTATAACTGTAGGTCTATCCTGTAGTGCATTCATACATCACCGACCATAATTTGAACAATCTAGCCGCACACAACAACACAAAATCTTCCACGCATCTCTGTTTTTCACACAAATCAAAACTCAATCTTCATAAAATTCTACGATAAACCCGTAATTAGTCTGTACTGAACCAGTACACATCTCACAGTCATATCAAATGCAAAAATTCGCACAACTTTAACTCTGAACCAAGGGTATATACGAGAGGCCTTATTCCTTCACCACTCCTTAAATTCTTCCAATGACGCTAAATTCTAAATATCTTGAACTCTTTAATACACCATACTTTTATTCCTTTTGTTGACTCGCTTACCAATCTTATTCTTTGGCCAACAACCCATGACATTTTTACCTTATCGTCTAACCAAAACATTATGTGAAACCTCCCTTAGGTCCTTTAATAATCAAAAGTAACCAAATCTACTACTCAAATTATGCACAAGTCCTTCCAAAAACTCAATACCCAATGCGATCGCTCATTTCTTATCTTACCAATCCATACCTTGACAAAACATACTACCACGAACATAGACTCACAATGAAAAACTTGAATTTTTTTTATCCCAACTGTGTAACACAATCCCATTATCTATCAACATTAGCTCATACATTCAAGATCTTTATGAATTCACATATCTTAGCCTATCATTGATCGCCTCTTCATCGATCTTGTCGTATCCTTCATTAAAAATTCAACCGTACCAGTTACCAATCTCAAAACCATAATAGAACTTATCACCACACTCGAGTCAAAAGTCTGTAGACTTCTTTCTCAAATCTTATCCAACAACTTTTAACAGGTATGAATGACATGTAACACTATCACAACAGTTTGGGCAAAATAGATGGAACCATGTATCTCTGAATCCAATTATCCACTCTTTCTAAAGATACATCTTTGGCTCTTTGCAAAAAAAGTAAATATCTTTGTTCTTTCATCCTTTTGAAAGATAAACTACATCCCACTAATTCTTTCCATTTAAGACTAGCTCCTTTCAATTCATTCAAGCTGTGTCTCCACACATCCTAAAAGTTTCTGTATGACCACGCTACTCACCACATAGTAGCAAACCACAATTATAGATACTCGCAAGTCATTATTACAATACAAAATTCATTTAACTAATAATTCTTGTCATATAGTTGTATCTCAATCACAATCCATCACAAGCTCTTATTACCATCATGCTCAGTTAGCCCTTACCATCACCACGAATTCAACCTTGTCATTGACATGAAACCTCAAATTCAGCTATACCAACCAAATTCAAAGGACTCACTCAATTTTATATGCACTTTCTTACTAAAATCCTCAATGACCTTCACACAAGTATACTCATTGAGACTTCCTTTACCCATAAGCTTTTCATTTTGATATCAATCCACTCTTTTGGAGCTTGTGATGAAATCACCACTTCTCATTTAGAATCCTCGGGATACACTTCACAACCTGAACAAAATAATATCGTAGCAAAGATCCACCACTAAAACCTTCCTTATAACTAATGTTAACCCAAGTGTGAATAGTAACAAACTAGTTGGTTTCTAAAATGTGAATGTAACATCGAATCTCATTATATGAGCATGTGGTACAATTGATAACTTCTTAAGTAGTTAGTATCGACACTTGAAAATTGACATATCCATTTCTGCATATAACTAGTACGATACCGTGAAAGTATGTTAGATCCACCACTAGAATACATCATACCTAAAGAGAAGATCGTACCCAAATAGTCCACACATTTCTATCCATTGAATAACTGTACAACATTATCAAATCTATTCTGTCTCTATCCTACTTGATATGCATTCTTTATTAGAGCATGTCGATGACAGAAGTAACATGCTTCATAACTCCAACCAAGTAAGCATCCATACCATTGTAGTAGTCGTATCATGACCCTCTTTGATATACTCTTAATTAATGAAATCATAGTAGAGATTCTGACCTCAATTAGCGCAACATCATTCTCATCATCCCAAATTTACCATATTCATTATCTAGCCGTCCATTTAATCATTCCACTTACAATTGTCAAACTACTCAAGATATTGCCTATACCACACAAGTACTATTCCCTCTGGTGGGGTAACTAAACTAAAAAAAATAACATATGAATTAAGTCTCTCAGACCATTGCTCAATCTCATCGTTCAAATATCTTAAAAATGCATTATCGAGCCATAACCTTACTAAACACTTTCAAATTGTTGAACATTCTTAATCAAACCACACATTCTTTTAATAACTCTATCACTTCTAAACCATATCTAGACTACAAACCATACACAACACACCAACGACTCACATGAAGAGTCACGTACGAGTCATCACTATAATAGAGAGTAGAATGAAGTTATAGGAATCAAGTCCGACCAAGGACGCACGATAGAGATTGAAAAAGTGAAGATTTTTCCTACAAGTCAGTATAGACTCTCGAAGATAAGTACAAACATCTTCGTATCAATCCTCGAGACTCTACTTAGACTCATCTTGTGTACACGTGGGACCTATGAACCTCAGGCTCCAATACCATATTGTCACGACCCAAAAATAGATGTGATGACACTCGTCTTATGCCACCAAGACAAGTCACCCTAAAACCCAACTAATATGGTGAATACGGATGTAAAACGAGAATAAAAGTTTAATACTATAATATAATGCAAAAAATTATAATAAATTTAAATATACCCCAAAAACCTGGTTGTTACGTGCACAAGTCTCTAATGTATTACACTAGAATTGAAAGAAAGCATAAGTTTAAAATGATGTTGTCTCTAAAATAGAACAAGATCATATATAAGAGTAAGAAGGTCTACTGAGATGAAAAATAACTACGTCACAAATCTCCACATGAAGCCTCAGAAAAGAAGAAAATAGAAAGTATTACGAATATCCGAGCTCGTAACCTATAAAAATGTAGAAGCAAGGGGTGAGTACCAAACCACACAATACTCAAAAAGTAAACTTCTAATCACAAGCTAAGGGAATAGAACACGGGTACTACTTACACCCCAACCGAACCTCCACAACTACAACCTTCATAAAAACCAGTCTAACCTAATAGTTCACAATTTACATAGCACACATCTCAACAATAACACTCTAACAATTACATATCCTCAACAACAAGCTCAATATTCATCAATCATAAGTTCCACAGAAAGGCACTCACAAAATCAGCAACACCCAAGATCAAGTTAACCAATGATAAAGATGTGCAATGCAATGTCAATTATAGTGATGCATGTCTGGCCTAATGATACACACCCGTTGTCTCTTAGTCCGGGACCCATGTGGGACATATCTCAATTTTCTCCTCTCTTTCCCCATTTTTTTCTCCCCTTTCTTTTCTTTTTCAGTCTGCGTAATTTTTTTCCTCTGTTCCATTAGTTTTTTTCAATATTTCATCACTTTTAATAGATTAGGGTTTTTTTCCCTTTTTATTTATTATTATTATTTTGGGCTAGACCCATTATTTTTTTTTTCTTTTTCTTCTTTTTTCCCATTATTATTAGCAATAAAATAACCCTTTATTAAATTTGAAAATTATATCACTCATTCTCACAGGTCATAAATTGTATATAAACGCTACGAGAAGAGTTAAAATTAGAATGTATGGGTAAAATTCATAAAAATGATCAAGAGGGTCGTTACAAATTTCACGACTCTTGATGATCATAACTTCTAAATTATGTTAATAGTTATGTTCATGATATCATTTGACAAGTTGAGGCATTATGTAACATCTCGAAAATTTCTAAGTTAAGGCTCGAGTCATTCTTTATGGTGAATATGATTTTTACCGAGTGATTCTAAATTTTCTTAGATGTTAAGGTCACTAAAATTCCCTAGAATAAAGTTGAGTTGAAAACTTTCTAAACGATTGAGTTTCACTATGAGATTTATCTTGGGTCAACTTCAAACGATCATATCTTTTAGTAGATAGAGAATTATGTGGCCTATGAGCTATCAAATCAAAGGTCTTTGGTTTCTCTTTCCAACATCACCAAGTTTGCTAAATTCTGAACACTTAGAACAAAGATATACCCATTTGAATGAAGTCTCTACATTTAAGGCTTTCCATCCATTTTAGGAAAGGGTATTTTGGTCTTTTCCTTTACCCTACTTGTGTTAACACATTTTTCCTGACCCTACTAAGGGTCTAATCAGATTCTTATCACCCATTCACGTTAGAAAATAGTTATGGTTTTTTGAGCAAGGTTTCAAGAGGAGAAAAGCTAGGTATTCAAGCGTTCTTCAAGATTCATTGATTTTCGCCAAGAACGCGGTTCTTTTCAGGTATGTGAGGTTTCCCATAGTGATGGCCTTGTTCGTCCTCATGAAAATCATGTAGTTCTTCCATTAAATTATCCATGAAATTGTTTATGTAAAGATTCTTGAGTAGTTTTTGAGTTATAGCCCCATTCTTTATCAATGGAGGTTTTGAGTTCTTAAGGTGAGGGTCTTGCGAATGAGTGGTGTTTCTTGATAGAATTTGAGTGAGATATCAATGAATTTGTGTTAGGTTTATGAATCAAATAGATTTTGGAATAAACTAATCGATTCTAGATGAGTTAGCACCCAAAATTTTACAAGAAAATTCGTCAGATTTCTGGGTCCGAGCTGGAGCAATGCGCTCCCATAGCGCCAGGAGGGCTGGGGCAAAGCGCCAACAATAATGTGAAAGGTTTACTCACATGTTAATGATGATTCTAAGGTTGAAAGTTAGTTCTCACCTAAATGAATCTATGAGCTATTTTATGAGTTGTATTGAATGAAGGGTAGAGCACCCCTTCAGACATGTAAATACAATTCAAGACTAATTATGTATAATTTGGGAAATAATGCTTAGTACCAAGTGGATATGGAAAGTGAGGAAAATGACCTTCCATCAATGCAATAGGTCGGGTCATCTAAAGTAAACTCATGAGATGGAAGATCCTCCGCCAATGCAATAGGTTGGGTTTCTAGAAGCAATTTCCCTATCCCATAACTATGTGCCAACATAGGACTTAGCTAGTGGATCCACCTAAAAGTTAAAACATTTAGTTCTACCTTAGGCAAGTAGGACACCTTCTTTTGGTGTGGGGTTACATGACATCGGATTCCATGTAGCTCACATGGTCTATGTCGGTTATGGCTATTCTTCCCTATATGATAAGATAGTGAATGAGACATGAACTACACTATGACTTCTTGATGAGTTTACTTAGTAGGAGTGGGGGTATGGGATTTCGCTTTTACATTGCACAAGTAGACTTAGTAGGATGTTATGGGATGCTTCTTTTATGTTATGATGAAATATGAATGTATGCATGTATGTTGAATGGATAGTTGCCATGAATGACTTTCCTTATATTCAAGTAATGTACATGACTATTTCTTTATTGATTATGATGAGGTCTAAAGATGATACGTATGACTAAGGTAGCTTCAAGGGAGTACTTAGTATGATTGGTATTATGGGATGCCAAGTGTTCCTTAGGGGTTGCTAAGGTATTGATGTTACTATGTTATGAGTATAACTGTGATTATATCTTGTCATTTACATTGAAAATGCATGTTGGTTTCCAAACTTGATAAATGCATACTTTTCAACTAAAATGTCCTTTTTATTCATATTTAAAGGATTTTATGCATGTTTCCATACTTAGTACATAATTGTGCTAACCCCCTTCTTCTTCTACATTTTGATAAGTGTAGGTTCCGGCTAAGTGACATACACTCTCTTTCTTGAAGAAGACTTGGATTGCTTATCTCCAAGTTGTGGTGAGTCCTCAAGTTCGAGGACGGATTATCCATTTCTTAGTTCCTATTGTACTTATTATATTGAGACTTTATTGATGTAAAGGGCTAAGTCCCAAACTTTGTATTCCTATGTTTTAGATGGTAAATGAGACAAAGTCTAGATTCTTATGATTTTCGATTATGAAAATGAAGTTTGACTTCTATTGTAAAAGTTTTAAATTTTCCGCATTATTCTTGTGATTTTATGTGAATGACTATGCTAAGGGCTTGTATGCGAACCCTTTGTGGTCAAGTATGCCATGTCGCTTCTAGGGGTAACTCCGGGTCGTGACAACTTGAAGGAACACGCATCGGGTGAAACAAGAAAAAAAGTGCAATGACCGTTGGCGTATTGGTGGCACGTCGCGCTAGACCCAAGTTGACTAGGACTGGGTTTGGGCACATTGCTGGCGTGCCATCCCAGC
The DNA here is from genome assembly GCF_000226075.1 of Solanum tuberosum. Lineage (NCBI taxonomy): Eukaryota > Viridiplantae > Streptophyta > Magnoliopsida > Solanales > Solanaceae > Solanum > Solanum tuberosum. Next base: position 1,725,780 of record NW_006239003.1, read on the forward strand.
CCTTCCCTAGCAATTTTGACAATTTGTTTTGGTAAAATTAACGCTTCAAACGAGTGTAGAATTGGAAAATTTCCTTTAAACTCTTCTTGTTTCTCAAATCCAAAGCCAATACATGAAACTTTCATACGATTTTTTTAAACATAACTTTACAAATGCATAGGGTTCATGTGATTCAAAGCATGAATAACATTACAAGATTCTAAAAAGAACAAGAAATCAACTTCAATTGTTAAGGAACGAAATTCAGAATCAAGAATCATGAACGGATCCTTTAGGTGTAACAAGGTATTGACTAAATCGCTAGGTAGGGCGTGAGGATGAACAAGTACAAAACTCCGAGAAGCCTTACATACCTTGAAGAACAATGTTCTTGAAGAAACTTGATGGGATTTTTTAGGAAGATGAACCCTAGCCTTAGCGTTTCTTGAAGTTCTTGAGTGTAGAAATATAGGAGTGAATGAGAGGGTTTGATTATGAAAACTAATTTTTCTACACGTTTAGGATAATTTAGATGACTTTCCAAGGGGTTTTAAGGCTAAAATACCCTTACAAATAAATAAAACGAGCTGGAAGTTGGGATATTTTTCCAGTGGATAGTGAGGTCCGTATTCGCTCTGTAACGCGGAGCCATCGCGGAGCTGCTTCCAGGTTAGAGCGTCTCTAGTAAATCAGTCATATATTTTTACTCATAACTCAGATTGAGGCAAACTTAGTGGCGTAAGAAATAAGACTCAAAGACCTTTGATTTGATACCTGATGGGCCATCTAACTCTTTATGTGATAAAAGATATGGTCGTTTAAAGTTGACCCAAAACATAAAAATTGTTCGAAGTTCATGGTGTTACATAGCATTTGTACATTATGACATAGAATAATGAACATTAATAATAGAAAATTAAAAGACAATCAGAAATAAAGTTTTTGAGACATTTTTTTTATAATAAATTCAATAAAAAGTAGAAAGAAAAAGAAAGAAAAACCAGCCAAAGTAAAGAGAGAAAACACCACACTATTGTAGTCCAACAATTATTATATAGATAGATACACTTTTAAGTATCACCATTTTTTCCCCAGAAAAATCATCACATTATTTTAGAAGAAGAATTTAACATTTACCCTATAGAGAAAAGAATGATATATTTAACACTCCAAACTTTATCAGAAAATATTGTTCTGTGAGAATACATATCTTATGTTTGAAAAATTACTAATTGAAATTATTAAATATAAGTAATACTAAGTGAAATAACTAATTGAAATTGTTAAAAATCAGCAACATTAAATTTTTATGTGATTATGAACAAATTTTAAGGTTAAAAACGTGTAGAATGTATCCTAAGTTGAGAAAATTTAGGTTTGGGATTCTTAGAACAAAATCTTGATTTGAGGGTTGAATAACGTTCCATTTTAGTTGAAATTTTGCATGCGAGTTTGTTTTATCATGGGTAAACATAATCTGAAATAAAATTTAAGATTCGAATTTGGTGACTCTGGGTGACTTTTATACCCGATTTTTTTAGCCGAAACTTAATATAGTAATATGGGTGTCATAAGATTCGTATTCTTTGAGGATTATATATTTTATAGATTAGAAAGGCTTTGAAGCTTTGCAAAAAGGAAAGACAATATCTTGAAGAATTTGTGGCACCTGTTCGACTTTGGAGGTATGTTAAGACTTCCAGACTTCGTTGAAGGACGTTTTTCTAATTAAAGATTAAAAATGGAATAGACAATGGGTAAGACCGAAAGATGGGGGGTCTTGTTCCAACAATGTGATAGGCATTGGTATGAGTAGCGGTACTATTATAGAGAAAGTGTATTACTATAATATGATAGATTGTAATGCGAGAATGCAATTCATATGGGCATTAGTTGTTGTATTTTAGTGAATTGATTTCTTTTGTGTGGTTGTGTTTGTTTATTGAACCCATATAATTGTAATAATTGAGATGATTATATGTCATAACGACATTTGATTCATTGAGATGTTGCATCATCCCTTTTTATTGATATCATACTATGCATTGACATGGGACTGAGCATGAGTAAAGGTCTAACACGTGGAGATCATCCGTGTTGAGATCGAGTTATGATTCTAATTTTGGCACGTGAAGATATTTTGTACGATGGATTGGTTATGCTTATAAGTTTGGCATGTGGAGATTGTCTGTGTTGGGGATTATGTGATTTTATGATAGTATGTTGAGATCGTCTCTACAGACACGTGGAGATCATCCATGTCGGTATATGGACCTCGCGATTCCCCTTGGGTCATGAACTCTTGATGTATTATGAAAGAGTATCATGTATATACAATTGAGAGAGTATTTTGCATCTGAGGCATATCATTTCATGGTGTCACATTACATTGCATCTTATTACATTCATCATTCTTGTTGATTATGTGCTTTATTGGTGGTTGGACATTGCATGATATTTGATTATTCTTATTTGATGATACTTGACTGATAAGTTTAATGAAGACTGGTAAAATTAAAGGATGATTTTCTTATATACTCATGTCACTACTTTTTTGTTGTCAGTCTATGAGATATACCGGGTACACGTGGTTTCATACTCATACTATACTTGCCGTACTCTTTGTGGTGCAGATTTGATTTCAAATTGGAACGCATTTTGTGGAGCTTTCAGAGTTGAGCTTGAGTTATCTTGGAGTTGTGGTGAGCTTCTTGGCTATTCTGTGTCCTGCACCTCCCTCCGTGTCTTAGCTATTATTTTAGTAGTGTTCAGACAGGATATTCCCTACGTCTAGATTTGTCATTTAGTTCTAGACTTGCATCCTAGTTTAGAAGTTCTTGTACTTGTGACACTAAATCTTGAGGCGGTATTTCAATTTTCCGCATTTTATTTAAAAGACTCATTATGTAATATATTTGCTTGCTACTTAATTTTCCATATTTTAAGTGGAATATATTAACTTATTGGGTTGGCTTACCTATCGGTTGAAATACAGGTGTCATGCCCCGAGCCTACACCCTGGATGTGGCTGGCACTCGAGAACCATTGCTGGCCCTAAGTGAACCCTTGGCTTGACTTACTTACTCAACGGAAGACTTAAACATAAGAAGTATTATTCATGCAATAACATTAAGAAATAAAATCTTAGCCAAAATGGCAACCAAAGTCATAAACTATAATACTAAAATGAATAAGACTGGAGAACTAAAACTATCTGTCTATGAAGCCTCTAAAATAAAGACGGATGTCGGGACAGGACCCCCAATCATCCTAACAACTGAAAAACTAGAAAACAACTGATAAATAGAGTCCTCCGAAATGCAAGGAGGCTCACCAACTGATTCTGAGTGCTGAACCTGATCAATGAGGCGCTGGATGCTGATCATGGTTACCTGTGTCTGCATCATAATAAGATGCAGGCCAACTGGCATCAGTACATTGAATGTACTAGTATGCGATTGGAATGGTAAACATAACATAGGCTTGAAATATTCTGAAAGAAACACTTACCTTGGCTCTTCTCAACTCATGAATAACTCAATCCATAATAAAGCAATAAGACACATGCAATATATGAAAAACTTTATAAAATGGTAAAAGCAACTTAGTTCGTTCAAGAAAAATGTAATAACAAACTCAACTTTACTCATATAACAAAGTAATATAGTTTATGTGGGAGATTCTCTAACCGACAACCACCACTATGAGCCTAAGTGATGGTACAACGTCTTACCTCACGCTGCCAAGGACCATCCTATACATTGCCGGAGGTATAGAACCTAACTCACTAAGTGGATCCACTAGTCTATGCTAAAAGCATCTTAAGGAGTCATCTAAAAAGTATGATCCTTTACTACCCATGATGGCTACATGGTTTATGGAGACTTGAGTTAATATGAACTCGCATCTCCATATCGATGCTCAATGCTACTCCCAAAATATACTTAGCTCATATGATTTAAAATCAAAACTTCTTTCTTTTGTTTGAGATAATAACTCAAAACTTTAGCTTAAAAGATCTCTTGGAAATCGATGTTTCCCTTTCTTATTCAAATGTGAAAACACTTAATACTCTTGGGAATACTTAGTTCCCTTATAGCTCTTTAAGAAATGGACTCAACTCTTTACTCTTTGCTTTACTTGAAACGTAAGTCTTAAAACAAGGTGAAAACGTTTGTTAAAGACTTTTGAAAACTTTAAAAACTTTGCTTTGACTTGATTCTTAACTTCTAGACTTGACTCTTAACTTCTCTTAACTTTGATCCTAACTTTCCTTGAATTGGATTATGGATTCAAGGTTCATGATCTCATATTTATGGGTGATTTCATGATGTTTAGATGTACCTTATAGTGTTGTAATCAACTAGAAAACATAGGTACATTGCTAAGGAACAAGTACGAAAAAATGGGGAGCAAATGGGGAGAACTGGCGTCCCTGGCGCTCTGAGAGGCGCGGGGCGCTAGTTTTTGGCTAAAAACATTCTTAAACTATACCCCGAATTTAAACTACATCCTTAAATTATCCTTCTTAACAAAAAACATTCTCCAAGTATTTAAAACTTAACAATTTTCATCCCTCTATTTAAATTTATCAAAAATTTAGCGAATTCCACACAAAAACATATGCTTTTTATACTATTCTCATAAAAAAAATCTACAACATTATTACCGATTGGAAAAAGCATAAAAAAAAATTTAAAAAATTGAGACTCATGTTTGCTGTTAAAAAAACAATGTTAGGACGGTGTGAGTCTACGCGGAGATATGATCTTTATTTCTCCTTTACCAACTAAATGAAGTTGAAGCTTAATTTCACACCATCTTCACCTTGCAAAGTCAAAATGTCGTTAGATCAATAATTTTTTGGGGTAAATTAATAATTGAAGTGATCAAGATTTAGCTAATTTTGATCTCTAGTACTCAAGTTTCGTTTTCCATTATTAGAAGTAAAAGTCTTCGATCAACACCACTTTTTGCAGATTAAATGAAAAAAAACATTTCCATTGATAATTCTTTGATATCAAATCAAATGAAAAATAAATAAAAATAAAATTGCTAATTAAAAGGAAGACAATGTAAAACGTTGTTACTAAAAAAAATTATAATATTATTTTAGATGTATGTCGAATGAACAAAATTGGTTTATTGGGGTGATTTAGGGGGTTTAATTTGTTGAGAGTAGTGTGCACCATACATGTTGTGAATAATTTGTTAGTTTTTGACAAATTTTAACAAAAGGATGAAAGTTGTCAAATTTTAAATAATTGAGGGATGTTTTCTATTAAGAAAAATAATTTAAGGATGTAGTTTGAGTTAGATGGTATAGTTTAAGGATGTTTTTTGCCAAAAAACTCCACGGGGCACCAGCCCTCAACATTCAGGGACTGGTATGAGGTGCTCTGGCTGGCGCGGCACCCCAAGGGTGAAGATTCAGAAACACTTTTGGGGCGCGCTGGTTGGCGCGAGCCCCACCCCTATCTCCAGATGTTTGACGTCTTTTCTTCTCTGTTTTTCATCTCTAAACCCTCTAAACTTCCATGGTTCCTTCCCCAAACACTTAGAATCATTTATACCCTCAATATATGATAGATTCAAACCAAAATTACACCTGGAAACATGAATTAAATCACAAGAAACTTCAATCAACACAACCCACAAGAATTCAAAGAAAAAACCTTCAATTAATGTTCATCAAGAACTCAATTTCTAAACCTTCAAAAGACTTAAATTCATTGAATTAAATCATGATTGACGTGTGGGTGAACTAACCCAATGCTATGTGATCTCACATACCTTTTTAGGGATCACCCCCGACGAAATCCACAAGCTATCCTTGACGAAATCGACGAATCTTGAACGTTCTTCTCCTTTCTCCTCTTCTCCAAGCCCTAGTGTAAAGTTCACTTTTCTAAACTGACTAAAATCTGACTTTACCCCAATTAAACTCCTAAAAACGAATTAGAATAATTAGGTAAAGAAAAGACTAAATTACCCTTCCAAAAATCCGGACTAGACTTTCCTTAATCCAACAGCCCAACTTCCAAAGGGAATAAATTACTCATACGAACTCGGAATCGTACAAACTTGGCGGCGTTGGAAAGATCATTCCAAGAGATTTCCAACCATATCTGGAAGTACACCTAATTCATCCTGAGCTAGAAGTTATGGCCGTTTGAAGTTGACCAAAACTCAACTTTTCCTAACTTAAACAAATTTCTAGATTTTCATTCTTTTAAAAAAATGACTATTTCCAATTATTAGCTTATTCCTAGTTATTTCAAATTGCGAGATGTTACAACAGGTGCCATCACGACTTGTGATTTTGCGTCGTGACAAATTGGTATCAGAGCCCTAGGTTTATCGGTCTCACGAGTACAAGAGCTGTGTCTAGTAGAGTCTTGCGGATTGGTGCAAAAATGTTCGTTACTTATCTTCGAGAGGCTATGAGACTTTAGAAAACTTTTATTCTTTCATTCCTTATCGTGCCTATGTGGTTCATTTTAAGATCTAAACTTCATTCTTTCATTCTCTCACCAATAGTGACGAGACGTTCTCAAATTCGTAGGTCAACAATATTAATGATGCTATGTGGTGTAGTGTGAGATGTTGTGATATGTCTAGTAAGATGACTAGGTAATAAGCATTGCGACTTTGAATAATTCAATTAAGAATGTTTGGAATAGTAAGAATGACTTACTCAAGGTATGATTTTGACAAGAATATTTCAATTTTGTTGTATTTATTACGATAATCTCATTGTATAGATATGTTACTGATAAATTAATAATCTAATTTAGAAAAGGTATAATATGGATGCTATGAATACAAGTGTAATCTTAGGAGGATAAATTGACTAGGTAAGAGCATATTAATCATGATCAGGCTACAATAAAAAGTTGAGGAATAACAAAAATATAAGAGGTGATCATTTATGATAAAGTATGAGATGAGAGAACTTAATATAAGATTTGTATGAAAGACTTTGTTTCTAACCTTTGGAGTGGAGGTATACTAAAATAAGTTAAATAGTTCAAGTTTGATAACAAGATAATCAAAATGATAAAGTTTCTTATGATGGGAGCCACAATGTAGACAAAATATGATATTCTGTAAGATTATGAAGCCAAGTTGAATGAAAATCAATAAGGGCACTTAAAGTGGTGATTAAATGGTAGATATTGGCACATTTAAACAGTGAGATGTATTTTAGAGATTGAATTGAGGATCAACAATACTAGTTGAAATTAGTGGAAAATAGAATTTGATTTTGGGCAAGGATACTTGTCTGAAACTATGTGGGAAAATTCATAGATACGTGTGTATAGTGGTAAAGGATCTCCCTACAATTCATGGACTAATATTTTGGTATGTGGTGGTGTAGGGGGTGGCAAGGGTGGCGGTGCTGCCGGTTGTGGTGGCGGTGGACGTGGTTGTGGTGGTGGTGGTAGCGGTGGTGGCGGTGGTGGGGGCGATGGTGGTGGAGGTGGTGGTGGTGGTCGTAGTGATAATAGTAGTAGTAGTTTGTTGGACACAGCTACATCAGAAAAACAAATAAAAAAAAGAAGGTAACAGAGGAGAAAAAAGCAAACGAAAAAAAGAATAGAAAGGGAGAAAAAAAGGGGAAAAAGGAGGACAAAAATTGAGATTTTCATCCCAAAGCTTTAAGGTAATGCTTCTCGTCCTTTCCATTAAATTTTTATGTGATTATGAACATACTTTTAGGTTTAAAACGTGTAGAATGTACGCTAAATTAAGAAAATATCGGTCTGGGGTTCTTAGAACAAAATTTTAATTTTGGGGTAAAATAACGATCCATTTTAGCTAAAATTTTGTATGCGAGTTTATTTTATCATTGGCAAATATAATTTGAAAGAAAATTTAAGATTCAAATTTGGTGACTCGGGATGACTGTTTGACTCAATTTTTGAGCCGATACTAAAGATAGTAATATGGGTGTCATTAGATTTGTATTCTTATGAGGATTACATATTTGATAGATTGGAAAGGCTTTGAAGCTTTAGAAAAGAAAAGGAAAAATCTTGAAGAATTCGTGGCACGTGTTTGACTTTTGAGGTATGTTAATACTTTCAGACTACGTTGAAAGACATTTTTCTATTTGAAGATTAAAAAAAGAATAGACAGTGGGTAAGGGAAAAAGATGGGGGTCTCGTACTAATGGTGTAACAAGCATTGGTACAAGTATCAGTGTTATTAAAGGGAAAGTTTATTACTATAATATGATAGATTGTAATGTGAGAATGTTAAAGCATACGAGCATTAGCTAATGTATATAGTGACTTGATTTTTTTTGTGTGGTTGTGTTTCTTTATTGAACTCGTATAATTGTAATAATTGAGGGGATTATATGTCGTAGTGACATTTGATTCATTGAGATGTTGCATCATCCCCTTTTATTGATATCATATTATGCACATGCATTGATATGAGATTGAGTATGAATAAAGGTCTAACACGTGGAGATCATTCGCGTTGAGATCGAGTTAGGTTTATAATTTTGGCACATGGAGATCGTTTGTGCAAGGGATTGGTTATGATTAAAAGTTTGACACGTAGAGATCATATGTATTGGGGATTGCGTTATTTTATGATAGTGCATTGAGATCATCCGCACAGACACGTGAAGATCGTCCGTGTCGGTATATGAACCTTGTTATTCCCTTATGGATCATGAACTCTTGATGTATTTCCAAAGAGTATCATGTATATACGGTTGAGAGAGTATTTGACATATGAGGCATATCATTTCGTGATGTCACATTGCATTGCATCTCATTACATGCCTTATTCTTATTGATTATCTGCTTTATTGGTGGTTGGACATTGCGTGATATTTGATTATCCTTATTTGATGAAACTTGACTGATAAGTATAATGCAGACTGGTAAAACTAAAGGATGATTTTCTTATATACTCATGTCAATACTTCTATATTGTCGGTCTATGACATATACTTGGTACACATGGTTTTATTCATACTATACTTGCTGCATTATTTGTGGTGCATATTTGATTTCATACTTGAGCGCATTTCGTGGAGCTTTCAGAGTTGAGCTTGAGTTATCTTGGAGTTGTGGTGAGCTGTTTGGCTGCTCTGTGGCCCTCACCTCCCTCTATGTATTACTTATTATTTTATTAGGGCTCAGACAAGATATTGCCTACGTCTAGATTTATCATTCAATTCTATACTTGCATCCTAGTTTAGAAGTTCTTGTACTTATGTCACTAAATCTTGGAGTGGTATTTCAGTTTTCCGCATTTTATTTAAAAGAATTAGTATGTGATATATTTTCTTGCTACTTACTTTTCCATATTTTAAGTGGAATTGGTTAATTTATTGGGTTGGCTTACCTATCGGTTTGGAACATAGGTGCCATCACGACTTGTGATTTTTTGGTCGTGTCATTTTTAGATTGTTTAAGTCATAAGAATTAGATAGAAGGTAGTTGAGAAGACATGTTATATAAATGGAGAATGTAAAATTATCGATGTCACACGCCTTTTTTGAGCATGGTGGAAGAGGTTTTTTCAATTTAAGTGACGGTATTGATTAGAGATTATTTTTATTTTATTTTCAGAGTCGCCACTTGGAATTGAGTTATGGTGTTCCAAGTCACCTTTTTGTTTAATCCCTAATCAAAAGGAAATGACTCTTTATTTCGTCTGCGAACTAGAAATTTGGGTAAGGAATTCTGTTGACCGAGGGAAAGGTATTAGGCATTCCTCGGGTCCCGTGGTTCTAGCATGGTCGCTTTTATTAACTTCTACTTATTTTAACTATCTTTTGGATATATTTATAGGCCATGATTTGCTCGCATTTTTTATTTGTTGAACTTTTATTTGGTCTCAACCTAGATGGTAACCGCATTCTTGGTTTTGATATTTAATAGTTTTGAAGCATAACTGTTTTATTCTCTCGAGTGCGTTACCTAATATTTTATGTCTCACATCTTTATTTTAACGAAAACAAAATATTTACTTGAATAATTTTACCAAAGTGTGTCACCACGTCCTTGAATTTTTTTAAAATGTTTCAAAAACGATGTGTAACCACATTCTTAATTGAAACATATTTTTTAAAGTCCTAAAACTCATCTAGTCATTAAAAAACAAATATTTTTCCTTTATACATAAAACACAATCAAGTAAAATAAATCTAAATGTTGAGGATACAATATATAATTCTAACATCATTTTTATATCCTTTTATTTTATATTAATAAGAATAATTTTTTTTGAGTCTTAACGTCAAAATTAAGCATACACTTTCTAATCAAACAAAACAATAACGAATTGTTAAAGATAAATCTCATTTTTTGTTTGATAAATTAAAATAATAATATTTTTTTTAGCCTAACTATACCTACTTTATCATTATTATCTAAATCAAGACAAGAACAATGTCACCCGTTCATTTTTAAGAGGTCACAACTAGCGAATAGAAACAAATAAAATAAAAAAAGTTATCATTGTTAAAGCTACCTTCATTCATTAAACAGAGATACAATAGCTAACAAATTGTTCATTTTGATCAAATTATGAATTAAAAAAAATAGGAAAACTTATCATAAAATTACATCAAATTCCATAAATAAATTAAAGAGATAAGGTAAAGTTAAATACAATTAGAACACCCACAAGTTTTTTGTAGGTTGTTTGTGATGGTATATGTATTTGTGTTGATATGAAATAATGGATAAGGAAGAAAAGATGTGAATGTATGATTATTGTTTGAAAGAAGAATAAAATAAAATGGAAATGTTTTGTTCTTTTTTTTCTTGCTCGCGTGTGTAGTGTATTTTTTTTTGTTGCTGATTCTTCTTTTTCTTTCTTTCGTGTTTTTTGTGGTATTGTGCAGAATGGGTTTTTTTGTGTGCTGTGGGTGTGTGCATATATGTATGTTTGTAGTATGTTGATTGTAGTATGTAGTATATGTGTGTTGTGGGTGTAGTGTGAGGGAGTGGTGAGTGGAGTGGGGTGTGTGGGGTAGTGGAATCGAAAGTGGGGTGAGGGTAGATGTAGTGGGGTAGTGTGGGTAGTTTAGGTTATTATACTTTTTTAAATTAAATATATATATATAAACCATAAAAATAAAAATATTAATTAAATATTTTGAATTAATAAAATATAAGAAAAGTCAAATAGCAGCCCGCTTACGTGCTGCCACCACAAACTAGGATTCCCTTTTAATTTATTTTATTTCCAAAACTAGCCTTCC
>NW_006239003.1:1737054-1758762 GCF_000226075.1 Solanum tuberosum
TTATAACATACAAATATGATTTTTATGTTTGCTATATGTGAAAGTTGCTCTTAATTTATTTATTTCCAAAACTAGTTTTCCCCTTTCTTGAAAAGTTGTGACTTTAATGAAAGGTTGTGACCTTTCCGAAGGGTTTTAACTTTTTCAAAGAGTTGTAACTTTTCTGATAAGACACAATAATCATTTTTTCACACTACCCTTTGTTGTCTATAAATAGAGGACTTTCCTCTCATTTTAAAATAACGAAAATTTTGAACTTCTTCTTCTTCTTCTGGACAAGTAAATATTTGTGTACTTTGCTCATGTTGAGTGGCTCACTGACACCATTGTTTTTGTATCAATACACTGGTGAATAGAATCATTCTATCTTGAGAGGATCTATTCCTTTAAACATTAGGTACTAGAGGGAATAATTTTCTTAAGGGGACACAGTGCATTCAATGGGCTTGATTTTTTTCATTTTGTTTCATTCTATTTTTGAAGATCCTGGTATGTTTTTTACATTCATTAATTTATGCTTATAGTATTAATTGTTGTTTTTGAGTACATGCTTTAAATTTTGTTGCTTATGTTTATGCAAAGTTATTGTTATAAATATTTGTTACTACAGATTAAATAACAAACGTTGTTTGGGTATTCAAGCAAGTTTTCTCTACTAAAATTGTAGAAGGTGAAATAAAAAAAAAGCCCTTACAAATCTATAATTTCTTCACCAACAACGTCATTCCTTCACATACAAGGATGCAATTTTGTGTTCTTTAAAAATTCTTCTGAGAGTTAATAACTTTGCATGCACGTATCTTTTGGTTTTTATGTTGTTGTTATCTATTTTTATTAAATTTTATCAGTGGATATTATTAGTACTTTAAGGATTGAAAGTTGATTGAAGTGTTAGTCAAATTTTTGTGGTATGTTATTCCAAAACATTAGGAACTTTTTCTGGTTAAAATAATTTATTATCATCATTGGATATCTCATAGTTTACTCCCTTTAATGTATGTTTTTTCTCGCTGTTTTGTTGTTTCCTTAAAATTATATAAATTATTTTTCGTTTGGTATGTATATTACCTCACTTGGACAAAACAATTCGCCCTTTTAATATTTTTCTTTTTTTTTCCTTCTCATTCGGCTTTTCTAAATATTTTTGGTGTGAGTTATGACTATTTTCGACAAACTTCATTTGAAGAATAAGAAACAAAACCTATTCTAAATTAATAAAAGTAATATCTTAAACTACAAAAGATATGTCTATAAAAATAGATTTGTTGTCCTTCATGTCCCAAGTCATTGCTAAGCATTTGAGTTATCTAGGTTAGACTCATTTTTAATTTTTTACTGTTCGAGAATATTTCTTTAAAATGAGTCTACAAACCAAAATTTTTATCTACTTGTACTTTCGTAATGCAACAATTATACATACATATTTCTGAAGAAGTAAAGTTGCATTGATGAAGCATCTAGAACGGCCTTCAGAGCAGCAGTTTATTGAAGAATGAATTTCTAAAAGGGTCAACAATATTATTTTGTCGTTGTTTCAATTTATTTTTCTCCTTCTATAAATTTTGTTAGAGTAACAAAGTAACAATAACGAAAAGTGGTGAATGTTTGACCTCAAACAAGTAGATTGTCTCTAAAAAAAATTATTTATATTGTTGTGGTGTACACTTTTTAACAGTCTTAACTTATTTATAACTAATATTGATTATCGACAACTTTCACATAAATATTTTGTGACAGGATAAAGTTATCAGATTCTATATCTTCCATGTTCAAAAAAATAGAAAAAGTGATGTTTAATCGTTACATTCGAACATCACTCAATTTTAACAAGACAATTATATCATCAAACATATATTATGATAAAATATGTAAAAGATAAAAATGATTAGATATCAAGATATTTTTAATCATTAATTATATATTTACAATTCTTGAGATATGTGATAATGTCAAATCATTTATTTCTATTGATATGTTCTAAAAACCTACTAAAGTTTACTCTTTTTTTCTTATATAAGTCGATTATTGGAAAGGTTGTTCAGAAGCTTAGAAAGATTATTTATGCCCACGCGAAGCGCGGGTAAATTACCTAGTTTATATATAAAAGCAATATTTATGTACTAAAAATGGTGTAATACCTTTAGTTCAGTAAAAATTACGTGCTTATTGTTTTCCCCTCTTTGACTGGAAACACGAAGAGTTTTCAGACAAAGAAGTAGATAACGTGACAAATTTTGACCGGACTTGAATTTGAAAGAAATATTTGTGCGACCGAGTCTTGGTTTTGGACATTTTACATATCCCATGTTATAAGGGAATCAGGTCACGTGTAGTTCAAGGAGATGAGGTGATGAGTTGGAAGTTAAGTGAGGTTCCACCGATGCTCCATGTTGCGGCTCTTATCCTTTCATAAAACACTAAAAGCTAATAGTCAAAAGGAAAATAAAAGTACAAGCTCATATCTATGCAACTTCTTTTGAGTCTTCACTTGAGTCTTGAATTTGAGATATTACCTTGATTTTTTCGGTGAATATCTTGATCTTGAATGGATTCGATGCTTAACTTGCGACTTAGAGTGAGTTTTTGGCACTCTTCAAAATGAAAATTTGAAAATGTTCTTGAATGCCTGCTTGTTTTGTTGATCAGTAGCTGAATAGAAGTAGGTGTCAGGAGGTCAGGTTGCTACATGCAACTAAGAAGCTGATTTTAGCTATCATAGGGATTGATCATTCTGAAAAGAATTGAAAATTTGTTCTTTAATTTCAAATCCATGTTTTGCTTGAAGAAACCTGAACACCACCCCAAACAAAAGAAATAAACAAAAATTTTGCCCCAGTTTTCACTGGAACAATTTTGTGAGTTATTAGCAAATGTAAATTAAAAAAAATAAACTTAGACTAGGAAGTGTTTATCCTAGGAGAAAACAAAATATAACATCTCAGACTAGGAAATGTTTAACCTAGGAGAAAATAAAATAACGTCTCAGACTAGAAAGCGTTTATCCTAAGAGAAAAAAAATGTCTCAGACTAGGAAGTGTTTATCCTAAGAGAAAATAAAATAACGTCTCAGACTATGAAGCGTTTATTCTAGGAGAAAAATAAAAAGTCTCACACTAGGAAGTGTTTATCCTAGCAGACACTAAAAGATAACGTCTCACACTAGGAAGTGTTTATCCTAGAAGAAAATAAAAAATAACGGTCTCAGACTAGGAAGTGTTTATCCTAGGAGAAAATAAAAAATAACGTCTCAAACTAGGAATTGTTTTTCCTAGGAAAAAATAAAAAATAACAATTTCAGACTAGGAAGTGTTTATCCAAGGAGAAAATAAAAAATAAATGTCTCAGACTAGGAAGTGTTTATCCTAGGAAAATAAAAATAAACGGTCTCAGACTAGGAAGTGTTTATCCTATGATAAAAGTAAAAGGTCTCAGATTAAGAAGTGTTTATCCTAGGAGAAAAATAAAAAATAAAGGTATTAGATTAGGAAGCGTTTATCCTAGGAGAAAATAAAAAAAATGGTCTCAGACTAGGAAGTGTTTATCCTAGGAGAACATAAAAAATAACATCTGAGACTAGGAAGTATTTATCCTCTAAGAAAATAAAAATAACAGTCTCAGACTAGGAAGTGTTTATCAGACTAGGAAATGTTTATCCTAGGAGAAAAAAAAATGGTCTTAGACTAGGAAGTATTTATCCTAGGAGAAAAATAAAAAGTCTCAGACTAGGAAGTGTTTATCCTAGGAGAAAATAAAAAAATAACTGTCTCAGATTAGGAAGTGTTTATCCTAGGAGAAAACAAAAAATAACGTCTCAGACTAGGTAGTATTTATCCTAGGAGAAAATAAAAAAATATCGGCCTCAGACTAGGAAGTGTTTATCCTAGGAGAAAATAAAAAAAATGGTCTCAGACTAGAAAGTGTTTATACTAGGAGAAAATAAAAAATAACGTCTCAGACTAGGAAGTGTTTATCCTAGGAGAAAATGGAAATAAAGGTCTCAAACTAGGAAGTGTTTATCCTAGGAGAAAATAAAAAAGAACGTCTCAGACTAGGAAGTGTTTATCCTAGGAGAAAATGGAAATAAAGGTCTCAAACTAGGAAGTGTTTATCCTAGGAGAAAATAAAATTTTAAAAACTTATAATTTTTGCAATGATAACCAGAAAAATAGTTATAAGTTTTTATTTTACCTCTCTTATCCCATTTGAACCTGTGAAACAATGTTTACAGTAAGAAAGGCTCCTGTTTAAATAAAAAGAAATTGTGAATTTTTAAATTGGTGGTCGTTTTGTTGCCTTGATTTTGAAAATGATTGCTCCTGTTGTTGCCATGTTGAACCTGATTTTAGCTTGGGCAGACTGTTTTCGTTTGCTAGTCAGGGCCTCTTAAAATCGTTAAGACATTTCTAGAACTTTAAACTTGACATTTGGTATATTGTTTTCACCCTCCAACAATCATTGAATCTTGTATTCACATAAATTCTCAAACTATGTCAATTGTTGACAAGTTACTATGCATATCACTATTTCTTGAATCATGTCACATTTGATGTGCTGACCAAACTTTGCTTTGTGCAATTGAAGAGATGATAGCAATTTTGAAATCATTTTCTACTTCTCTTAATGAAGACTAACTCAAGATCGAATTGAGCAACACAAAACAAGAAGAAATAATATTTGACCCTTTTGAGAGAAAAAAAAAAAAAAAAATGGACTCTGTTGGTAGTAGTAGTCAATTCTAATGATCATGACATGCATTTTGGATTCAATGGTCTGATCTGTCTAATCAATCTAAACGTCATCTTTGTCAGACTTTCAACTTTGAAGTCAGACTTCTATAATCCAACTCTTGCACTTGATTAATGACTCACATTTGACTTGTGGTGCCTCGAAAGGTTTTCACTAACAAGTCTCTCTCTTTTTTAATATCTCTCACTCACTATCGTCTTACGGTGCCCTGAGGGTTTTCACCAATAAGACTCTCATTTTTAACTTTCTCTCAACTCAAATGATCTCTTATAGTGCTTTCGAGGAGTTTCATCGATAAGATTTCCTTATTTGTCACTCTCTATGCGAATGACATGACATTCTTCTTATATATGATAATCAACACAGAAAGCTTGCTTGACTTGTCATTGTTAAAAATTGATCAGAAGGTTTTTATTTGGATTGTAACGTAACATTTGGATAGAATCTCAAAGAAAGGGATGAAAGCTCAAATATAATACTCGTAACATGGTTAGAACTTACAACTTATGGAATCGACTCTTTTTGCAAAAATGAAAAAAAACTCTTTTTTTTTTGCCCCAATTTTTGTGATGGGGACTTTTTAGATTTTTTTCTTGGTTGGACCGAACCTCAAAATAAGGCTGCCTACGTATCTTGCCAAAGCAAGAATCAGGTCGAACGTAGTTCAGGAAGCTTGTTCTTTTGTTGCTATTAATTTTTCTAACGTTTTTGGACTCTTTTTCGTTTCCTTTTTTGTGACTTGTTTTTTTTCTTTTTGAATTTGTGACTCTTTTCTTTTTCTTCTTTTTTTGACTGTATTTTGATCCAAAAGAGGGCTATGAAAGAAAATAATATTATGACTCAAAAGGGGTAGTAAAGGATTACACAGTGTTTGGATAGTAGAATGAAATGCCTTCATCATATCAATTATTAAAAATGTCAAATACAAGCAATACCCTTTAAGATGTGAAGTGAAAATCATAAAATATCTCTATGCAACATATGTATTGATGGAGATGTATATATATTAATTTTGTTGCATGTTTGTCCGCTAAGAATCTCCACTTGAGTAATACCTTCTTGACAACAAATGACATATGTCAAGTTCGATGAAATTTATCCTTTTAACCATTTTTTATACTAAAGGAAGTATCAAGGTGTTTAAGTCCTTTATTTATTTCCTCAAATATTTTCTTTTTGACTTCTTTGATGTATTCATTCCATGGTTAGATATAATTTTAAGAACTGATATGTAACGACCGGGTTCTGTCGTTATAGAAAATCCAACGGGGAAATTTTTTGGGTCGGAAAACTTTTTCGTAGTAACTTGGAATTTCCCAGCCTAGTCCAGATTTGGATGAAATCGGAGTCATTAAAGTCTAGAGAAATATGGTAACAATTGGGTGATCTAATTATAAATTTGATCACATGAGTAGATAACTAAGACGTTAAGGAACCCATATGACCTTCCGAAATTGAATTCAGGCGAGTAGAACTCCCGAAATTGATCTTAGCGTGAACGAGTAGTTTCTGAGTGTCGTTGGTTGAAGGTGTGTTGTGAAATGGGGGTCTTGGAATTATTAATTTTGCTCACTGGTTCTGTGCAAGCAGTTGAGGCTGAATTTTTACCACCACGGCGTGGCTGCTATAGCGGGACGGGTGCCACCATGTCGGGGCAGACGCGACATAAAGTTGGAAATAAACCCCAAAAATGTTTTATTCTGCAATTTTCAAACTTGAGAGCTAAGGAACGAACCCAGGGGTTGTCTTGAGAGTTTTCCACCATTCTTAAGGCTAAAAGTAAGATTTTAACTCCCCAAATCCATTTTTCGATCCGCAGAACGTAATCTAATTGGTAATTATCGATGGGGAAGGGTTTTGATCTAGAAATTATGGTGGAGAAAGCCCTAATCTGGGCATGGGGATCAAGGGTTTGATCTAGGGTTGATAGAATTGTTAGTAATTCGGGTAATTAGCTATTGTGTATTGATTCCCATATTATATAGATCGTTTGTAGACCAAGAACAAGAGGAATGAATCCGGAAAGGGAACAATCAAGTTTCTTAGGGGATTGAAGCTTGTTTCGAGGTAGGTGATGGTTGTGATGTCATGATTGTGTGATATATGTTTGTCCTTGCTTCATTATAATACATGTATGTATGCAAATGCTGCATGATGGATCACACTAATCGTATATGAAAATAATTGAATGAGGTATGCCATGAATCACTACTTGATCGTATGCTTTTGAGAATATACTTGTGATTGTGATTGTGGCTTATTGAATGGATCAGGTGTTGCGTTCCGACACACTAACTTGGATCGGTTGCCACGTTCTAACATAATCATGGGATTGTTTGCCACGTTCCAGCATAAATATTGGATCGGGTACTACGTTCCGGTATGCTAACTGTATGAGTTTGGGTTCCATGAGAGGACCAATGGCGTGTCATAATTGTGAATCTTGAGAAAAGTGAAATTGAACGTTGTTTGTAAATTATGATGATAATGTATATGTTCGATGTATGCATGTTATTATTATATTGTATTGACTTATGTATGTTGCACTTAGAAGGATAGTGGCGTGATCCTACCAGTACACTATGGTTGTGCACTACTACTACACTTGCTCTTTCTTTGTTGAGTACAGGGCATCTTCAAGCGGCTATTGACAGACCTCGCTTAGAAGATAAGTGATCGTCGTTCAAATTCAATGGTGAGCCAGTTCTTCCGAGATGCCATGAGTTCTCCTTTCGTTTATGTCCACAATTCGGACCTAGACTAGTTCATTAGATATTCTTATGTTTAGTTGGGTTGTACCCATTATCCTTTAGACTTTTGGTTCATTTTTAGATGTTTTGCTACATTGACTTTCAGGTTCTAGACTTTTATTTCCGCAATTCGTTCTTAGATCTTTTGGAAGTTTATGGGAACTTCGGTTTTTAGTCATTTAAACCTGCTTCCATATCTTTAAATGCTTGGTTTCGTATTAGCTAATTAGTATAAATGGTTCTCCCACCGGAGGGTTAGTGTGGGTGCCAATCACGATGGTCTGGGTCGTGACAAAGTTGGTATCAAAGCCTAGGTTTGTTGATCTCGATGTACCAAAACAAGTCTAGTAGAGTCTTGGGGAATGGTACAGAGACGTCTGTGCTTTTCTTCGAGAGGCTATAAAATTTTAGGAAATTTCTCTGTTTTCTCTTGTCTCCTTTCGTGCTATAGCTTGATTCCAATAGGTATCTGCCGATTAGAATTGGTATCTAACCTCCTCCACTCTTCTGTCCGCAAATGGTTAACACTAGATTCAACGACGTCAGGCTCGTAGCTCCCGCCAACGCTCTAGCTGAAGAATCTGCAACGATAGGTTGTGGTCGAGGTAGGGGTAGAGGAAGATCTAGGGGTAGAGGCCGAGGAAGAGTGAAGTCTACTAGGGATGGAGTACTGGTTAAAAATGCTCCTAGAAATAATTCCCCTCCTGCGCACCATGAAGAGGTAGAGGAGAATATCGAGGTTGAGAATGAGGAGAATGTAGGACAAGAGGAAGAGGTGTAGACTGAGACAACATGCGTTCCTCCCATAGATCCAATGTTTGCTCAACAAATCATGTCATTCTTGAAAGGGTTGGTTGTTCCTGGTGTGCTTCCTTTTGTTTAAGCAACTCAAGTCCCCCGCCAATCCTCCCATTGCTATCACTGTCCCTAAGGTGGGTGGAACTAGAGGTAATGATGCTTTCTTCAATCCTTTGTTGGGTCCTGTTATGACTGGTAATAAGCATGAAATGTTGACTAAGTTCTTGAAGTTGAAACCGCCTGTGTTCCATGGTTTCGAGAGTGAGGATGCATATAAGTTCATCCTAGATTTGTATGAGAGGTTGCATAAGTTGCGAATTGTCCATCAACATGGGGTTGAGTACGTGACCTTTCAGCTTTAAAATGAAGTTAAGCAGTGGTGGCGAGCTTATATGGAATGCATATTTTCAGTTTAGCCCCACTCACTTGGACCCAATTTAATGCTCTATTTTTGGAGAAATATGTGCCTAGGACTTTGAGAGATCGTAAGAAGGATAAGTTCATGGCTTTGGAGCAAGGTGGTATGTCTGTGACTGCTTATGAGGTCAAGTTTCATGCCTTGTCTAGATATACTACGCAATTGGTGACTACTGAGGAAGAGAGGATCCGTTTATTTATTAAGGGACTAAATTCTGAGTTGCAGGTATTATCTGTTCATATGACCTCTGCAGGAAAAAGCTTCAACGAGGTAAAATATTTTGTGAAGAAAGTAGTGGGGGTGAGGCAAGACGGTCAGGCTAAGGCATTGGCTAAGAGGACCAAGAACTCAGGTAACTTTCAAGGTTCCTACTCCAGAGGGTCAGGGAGGCCAACAATTGCAGCCAGGCCTATTCAGTCTGCTATGTCCGCCTCTAAAGGTAATTACTCAGGAACTCCACCTCATAATTTGATTCATGATAGCGAGAGAGTCGCACCTTCGACGGGCAGCAGACCATCATTTGATCGTACTTGCTATAATTGTGGAGAACCTCGGCATATGAGGAGAGATTGTCCCCACCCATGCATGATGGATTCCGCGCAGCAGCAGTCTAGAGCAGTGGTACCCGCGAAAAATGGTAATAGCGGTCGAGGGAATCCACAAGGTGGGCGAGGAGGAAATCAGCGAGGCCGCGGATCGGTCATGGTATCCATAGCCTTGCTTCTTTTTCGGCCAAATCCTGATTTCGTTTTGCTTCTCGGTACAGTGCAGCCAGGCAGAGAAGTCGCCCGTCACGATGATAGGGCTCAGTGTTACATCTTTTCGGGCAAGAATGAGGCAGAGGTGTCTGACGTAGTGATCACATGTACTATTCTTGTCTGTGACCGGATAGCTAATGTGTTATTTGATCCGGGTTCTACTTATTCTTATGTATCCGTGAGATTTACCTCAAAATTTGCTATGGTTTGTGATATACTTGATACCTCCATCCATGTTTTTTACCCCAGTTGGAAAGTATGTCATAGTCACCCATGTCTATCGTCCTTGTCTTATTTTATTTATGGGTTTTCAGACTTGGGCTGATTTGGTGATATTGTATATGACTGACTTTGACATAATCTTAGGCATGACTTGGTTGTCCCCTTATTTTGTTGTGCTTAATTGTAATACTAAGTCTGCAACTTTAGAAATTCTGGGAAGGGAAAAGTTAGAGTGGGAAGGGGTGTACAAGCCTAAGCAAGCTAAGATCATATCCTTCATTCGGGCTAGAAAATTGGTGGGGTAGGGTTGTTTGGTTTATTTGGCTCATATTCGAGATGTTGAGGTTGAGCTTCATCTATTGAGTCTATTCCTGTGGTGTAAGAATTTAAAGAAGTGTTTCCTAATGATCTGCCTGGTATGCCTCAAATTTCTGCATCGATTTAGAACCTGGTACTCGTCCCATTTCCATCCCTCCATATCGCATGGCCCCAGTGGAATTAAGAGAGCTTAAGGCTCAAATCCAAGAGGTTCTTGATAAAGGATATATTTTTCCTAGTGCTTCCCCATGGGGTACTCCAGTTTTGTTTGTTAATAAAAAGGATGGTAGCATGAGAATGTGTATAGATTACCAGCAATTGAACAGGGTCACCATTCGAAACAAGTACCCATTGCCTCGAATAGATGATCTTTTTGACCAATTGCAAGGTGCATCGATTTTCTCTAAGATTGATCTAAGATCTGACTACCATCAGTTAAAGATTAGGCCTGAGGATGTGCCCAAGACGGCATTTAGAACCGCTATGGGCACTACGAGTTTCTAGTTATGTCATTTGGTTTGACTAATGCGCCTGTAACTTTCATGAGTTTGATGAATGGGGTGTTCAAACCATTCCTTGATTTATTTGTTATAGTCTTTATTGATGATATTTTGGTCTATTCAAGAAGTGAGGAAGAGCATGCCGACCATCTTCGTATTGTTCTGGGTGCTCTAGGGAAACAAAGGTTATATGCAAAATTTTCTAAGTGTGAATTTTGGTTGACTTCGGTGGCATTTTTGGGGCATGTAGTCTCAAAGGAAGAGGTAATGGTAGATCCCCAAAAGATTGAGGCGGTTAAGAATTGGGTTTGGCTTAGATCTGTGACGGAAGTTGGGAGTTTTGTGGGGCTCACTAGCTATTACTGTCGATTTGTGAAGAACTTTGCTTCCATCGCCACTCACTTGACAAGTTTGACCAAAATGGAGGTACCCTTCGAATGGACTGAAAAATGTGAGGATAGCTTTGAAAAGTTCAAGACTCTCTTGACCACCGCACCTATTCTAGCACTACCGGTGGAAGGGTTATGACTTTTATGATAAGAAACTATATGTGCATGCTCATACTACCATTTGTTAACTATAAATGGAGGGGTTTCCTCACATTTTTAAACTGCGATTTTTTTTATGTTTTCTATTCTTCTCTTCTTAAAAACTCAAGTTTGATTTTCAGACGTTGACAATCTCAAACTTCAATGAAATTTGAACACTCCTTAACATATAATACTCCAACTAAAAACATCCAATTTAGTATATCTTCTATATTTGATATCAATATTTATTTATATTATATTATATTAAAAGTAAAAACTCCAACAATACAAGACTAACTAAGTAAAGTACTCTGAGGGAGGGAGGAGAAAGTATATTTAAGATGTGAAACTAAAAGATTTTAAGAGTGACTAACTTTCGGTAGTAATCATAGGAAAGTTTACATCCACTATTCATAGGAACTTATACTTTATAATTCATGTTATAATTGTTTACTTGATTTTTTAA
This sequence comes from Solanum tuberosum, assembly GCF_000226075.1. Lineage (NCBI taxonomy): Eukaryota > Viridiplantae > Streptophyta > Magnoliopsida > Solanales > Solanaceae > Solanum > Solanum tuberosum. Next base: position 1,748,561 of record NW_006239003.1, read on the forward strand.
TTTTATAATATTCACATTATGTTTAAAAATAGTGTAGTACATGATTTGATATTCATGTGTAACGCACGTGCGTCAAAACTAGTTTAATAATACGCATCTAAGTTTCCTTATTAAAAACCGTACAATGAAAACCTAGTGGGATAAGAAATTCATAAGGGAAAAGAGTATAACGCTTATTGACTCCCCCTAATAAGAACATCAATCTAGAGACTTGAATCTTCACATTCCAAGTTTGTGCACCGTCTTCTTGAAAGTTGTAGTTGGTAGAGACTATGGGAACAGATCAGCCACGTTGTCACTCGAACTAATCTGTTGCACATTGGTACTCACCAATCTTTTGGAGCTCATGTGTGTAGAAAAGTTTTGACGAAATGTGTTTCGAACTATCTCATTTTATGAATAATCCTTTAGGATCAATGAATTTTGCAGGTTTCTCCATTCAATTTCTTTAAGAAAATAATCAATTTCCTTTTGAAAACTTTTCAAGAGTTAAATTCAATACAAAATATTCTTGATTGATTTAATCCTTATGAGGATTATAAAAAATATTTCAATAACTTATATATGATTCATGCATTTTAAATCCTTAAGATATTTTTATATCAATTTTGTCAAGTGACAAACATCAATGTTAAATGTATGACATCTTCTACTGTCTAGATTGCAAGTCAAATAACCTTTACGCTTACCAAGATGCATCATTCCATTTTTCACTTGATAAACATTTCTACATCAACATTCTTTAATAGACAATAAAATTTAGATCCTCATAATCTTTTACAATATTGCACTATATTGTATCAAATATATTGTCGACGAGATATTACTTTGTATAGATTCACAATACGACATAACTTATTGAGATCTCATCACTTCATTATTTTTAGGTACCTATCCCTTCTGTGAGGTTTCATGAAGTGTTATATCATAGGTTCTTCAAGAGCACATTGCCTCCTTAGTATGATCATTTTGATTCTTTGTTCTCCTCATATTTTAAGGATTATTTTATTTAGAACTGATTAGCCTATCATGCTTGATGCATGTCGTAGACTCTATCCTTTAAGGACATTCAATATGAGCATTTACAACTCTTGTGTTGCTTCCTATATCCCCCTCATGTTAGACAAACTACATATATCTCAATCTATTTTGAAGAATCCATCTTTGTACATGATGGTATATTCATTAATCATATAAATCATATACTATACATCAAAATTATCAAATGAAAAATATTTGGTCCTTGACCATAAACCAATTGAGAGAAAAAATGATCATAATTTATCGGTATGATGCATACAATCATTTTAGTATATAATACATTATTTCAGACCATGAAGCTTTGTTCTCAAAAGTAGTGATTGACTATTTGTCTGAGACATTTAATGACACATTAGCTTGGATATTTATCAAAGATGAATTGTCTTGATTACATGTTATGAAAGTTGTGTTCTTAACTCAATTATCTTGCACAAATATTTTTCGAATGTCAAACTGCAAGTTGACAATAAACACACATATGATTATCTTATAGATGCATCTAATTCAACAAATCACATGACAGGTGAACGAGCCATATTCACCTTTTTATACTTTTAAAATTTAGGAATTTAATCCCAACATTAATTGATCGAATCATCATATCATGAGAATAAGCAACAAATAAAATTCTTGAAGAATTTTCTAGTTCTTCAATATATGTTGAATATTTAATATTCATATCTTTCGGATGGCCAAATTCTTTCATGGCAACTGATAGAATTATTTGTACTAGTAAATTTCAAGTTTTTATCATGATATGTGCCTTTTTCTTTAGTAAATTTCTTATTTACTATTTTTGGAATTAAATTTTAAAGTTCTACTATTTTGAAAGAAGATTTAGATTGTTTTTACTTGTCAATTACTCTACATCTTTTAGAAGTGAGTGATGATCCCATCATGATAAGATGAACATTCGAATTGATAAGATTTACTTTATATTATTACATTCACTTGAGTATTAAATTTGTTTAGTCCTAATTAGTAAGTAATAATCATTTATCAAAGTGAATGGACATAATTTGATTATCAGAAAAATTGTGTCCATAATCGTATTATTTGTGCCAACAATTTTGCAAACGCTAAGTTGCAAGATGACAATAGGCACACATAAGACCATCTAGAAGAGACATCTATTAGAATCATGAAGTACTAAACAAGTCATTACATGGGTAAATAGGTCAACAAATATGACCATGTATACGTTTCAAGAACGTAGGGGACTCAATCTCAACTTTCGTTGATGATGGTCTCACAATTAACTTGTCTTGACAACAAACAATACAAAAAAAATCATTATTTTAAAAAATCTTTAGGTTCTTTAATGAATTCTCATTTGAATAACGGCCTTCTTAGTCGTTTTATGAATTTTAACCATTATTTTTATATTAACTCTTTTTAGTACTCTCTCTGTCCCAATTTATATGACTTACTTTCCTTTTTAATCAATCCCAAAAAGAATGGAACATTTCTATATTAAGTAACAATTTAACTATAAAATGTCTATTTTACCCTTAATAAAATGATTTACAGCCACACAAATTTCTAACATTCATTTTGGACCACAAGTTTTAAAAGTCTCTCTTTCTTTCTTAAACTCCGTGCCAAGTCAAACTACCTCACATAAAATGGGACGGAGGGAGCAGCATTATAAATAATTTATGACTTATAAGAATGAGTGACATGATTTTTAGATTTAATAAAAGATTATTTTGTTGCTGATAATAATAGAAAAGGAAAATAAATAAATAAATCAAATAAGGGAAAAAAGCCCTAAGCTGTTGAAAGTCAGAATAGCTGATGAAACATTCAACAAACAAATGCAACAGAGGAAAAAAATTACGTAGACGATAAAAAGAAAGAAATGGAGAAAAAGAAGAGGAAAGGGAGGAGAAATATTGGGATTTAATCCCAAAACATTAAGGTAATGCTTCTCTTTGTTTCCATTAAATTTTTATGTGATTATGAACTTATTTTAGGTTACAAACGTGTACGATTTGTGCTAAATTTTAAAAAATAGGTCTAGGGTTCTTAGAACAAAATCTTGATTTGGGGGCTAATAATGATCCATTTTAGCTGAAATTTTACATGTGAAATTTTACATGTGAAAGAAAGTTTCAAATTTGAATTTGGTGGCTCAGGATTACTTTTTGACCCGATTTTTGAGACAAAACTAGATATAGTAATATAGGTGTCATTAGATTCGTATTCATATATTTGATAGATTGAAAGCACTTTTAAGCTTTATGAAAGGGGAAGACTCAATTCCCAAAGTAATTGCTCGATTATTTTAGGCAAGTGGATTTTTAAAACCGTTCAGGTCGGAGTAATGGGTTGACTTGTCCATATTAAATAATTCAAATGATGAAAAAGGGGTGATAAAATACAATCTGATTAATTATTGGTGTGTGATGTGTTGAGAATGGTTTGAAAGGCTTACTGATTCATTGTGTAACACCCTTCTACTAGAAAGACTTAGAATAAGAAAGAAACCATTTTTGAAAATAATCAAATTTGGAAAGTTTGACAAAGTTAAGCTAAGTATAAACTTTGGATCAACTTCAAATGACCATAATTCCTAGATCAGGATGAGTTAGGGGTTCTACAAAATACCGTAGGAAAGATCTTTGAATTATCTTTCCAACGCCACCGAGTTTGATCAATTTCGAGTTTGTATGAAGGAGATATGCCCCTTTGAAGTTGGGCTGTCTGAATAAGGAAAGTTAACCGGATTTTGAAAGGGTAATTTGGTCTTTACATTACTCAACTAATTAAATCCGTTTATAGTAAATTATATGGGGTCTAAACTGAGTTAGTTCAGTTTATGCACTCAAAGATTTCATGCTAGGGTTCTTAGAGGAAGAACTCAAGAGGAGAAAAGAGGAGAAAAGTCAAGTGTTCTTGGAGATTTCTTGAAGAATCGAAGTCGTTTCGCCAAGGGTTGATCCCTAAAGAGGTAAGTGAGCCTTTCATAGTGTTGGGTTCGTTCACCCACGCTCCAATCATGTTTAGTTCACCGAAATTCATTCTAAAAAGTTGAAAGTTTGATAATCTTGAATTGTGTTCTTGAAATTGGCTTTCGTTCTTGAGATTTGATGGGATTGTTGAGTTCTTGATGGAATCATGTTGATTTTAGAGTTGTGTTTGATTAGAATCTTGTGTACATATACTGGGTATCTGAATCTAAAGAGGAATTGAGAAAAAGAATCGAATTTAGGCGAATTGGGGTTAGAAAACGAAGAAGAAACAAGTCACGCAAATCTTGGTACGAACACAACACTATGAAAGCCTTTCTAATCATATGAGCTAATATATTTTGGGAGTAGTATTGAGCACCGATATGGGGGAGTGTTCAGACAACTCCCAGCCCCCATAAACCATGCAGCCACCATATGTAGAAAAGGGTCATACTTTTAAGATGATTCCTTAGTGCTTTTCAGCATAGACTAGTGGATCCACCTAGTAGTCAGGTTCTATACCCTCGACAAGGTATAGGATGGCCCTGTTAGTGTGAGGCAAAACGTTGTATCATCAAAATAACTCTTACGTGATGGTTGTCGGTTAGAAAAAATACCACAGAAGTATTTTGTATTCTTATATACATAGAGTAAATTGTATTTATACATACATTCCAGAGTTTGTTTTGTATATTTGCATGCATACATAGTTACTATTGTATTTCTAAATACACAGAGTTGTTATCCATGTTTTTAAATCTTTTGTTTATACTACAATTATTTATACTACTTTATATTTGAATTAGTTCAGTTGGGTTGAGTTGGGACCATGTTTGTTCTTTCAGTTCCTTTCAAGCTTATATCTTGTTTCAGAATTCCCCTCGCATGCTCGTACATTCAATGTATTGATGACAGTTGGCCAACATCATTTTATGATGCAGATTCAGGTAACCAGGATTAGCATCCAGCACATCATTGATTCTAGTTGTGCTTCAGAGATTGTTGGTGAGCCTCCTTACTTGCGGATGATTCCCTTTTTATTGTTTTCTGTATTTTAGTTCATTAGGATGTCGTGGGTGTTGTCCTGACATCCATCTCTGTTGTTAGAGGCTTCATAGACAGTTAGTTGATGTTAGTACTTGAGTCTTTCCATTCCTGTTTTGATGTTTGAGACTTGAGTACCATTTTGGACAGTGAATGTTCATGTATACATTATAAATAATTTATTGAGATTTCAGTTTACTTTTAAAGTAATTTTATCATGAGTAAGTCTTCCACTGAGTAGTAAGTTAGGCCAAGGGTTCGCTTGGGGCTAGTAATGGTTCTCGAGTGCCAGTCCCGCCAGGGTGTAGGCTCGGGGCATGACTAACTTGGTATCAAAGCACAGAGTTCAAGAGTCCTAGGGAGTCCATGAAGCCGTGTCTGTAGAGTCCTAATTGTTTGTGTGAAGCGCACCATATCTTTAATTAGGAGGCTGCGATACTTAGGAACTATCTCACTCTTTCATACTCATTTCATACGATAGAGTTTATCTCTAAAAAGTCTCTTTCTAATTCATGTTTGTGCATGTCTTTTAGATCATGCCTCCAAGAAGAGCTGTCAAAGGTCGTCCCGCTAGAAGGAATGTTGATCAACAGGAGCAAGGGTACCTAATGCACCAGAAGTGCAACCTCAAGGAGAGGTCACCAATGCTGAGTTCTGTGAGGCCATTCGGATGTTGAGCCAAGTTGTGACCACCCAAGTTGGGAAACAGAGAGAGAATCGATAGGAAGTGGCTGATACTTCAAGGATCTGTGAGTTCTTAAGGATGAATCCGCCAAACTTCACTGGTTCAAGTGTTACTAAGGATCCAGAAAACTTTGTTGAGGAACTTTAGATGGTTTTTGAGATCATGCACGTTGTTGAATCTAAGAGGGTGGAGCTACCTGCATACCAAATGAAGGGTGTCACTAGGATCTGGTGTGATCAATGGAAGAAGAACGGAGCTGAGGATGCACCATTGGTGAGTTGGGAGGCCTTCTTCGGGCATTTCTTTCCCCAAGAACTGAAAGAAGCAAAGGCACAAGAGTTACTCACTCTTAACAATGATTCTTTGAGCATTCATAAGTACAGTATGAAGTTCACACAACTCTGCCGTTAGGCTCCGGAGATGGTTGTTGGCATGAGGAGCAGGATGAGTTTATTCTTTGCTGGGTTGTCTCATCTGTCAAGCAACGAAGGCAAGGCAACTATGCTGGTAGGGGATAAGGACATAGCAAGGCTAATGATCCATGTGCAACAAGTTGAGGAGGACAAGCTAAGGGATAGAGAAGAATTTAAGAATAAGAGGGCTAAAACATTAGGGAATGAGTCTGGGCAGAAAAAAGGTAATGCGAACTGGTCTTCCTTTCAACAGAAACAAAAGGGACCTACTCCATTATCTGCTAGTGCACATGTACCAAGAAAAAAAGTGAGTATAATATTTAGAATTCACAGAATTTCAGAGCTAGACCTACCCATTCTCAAGGTAGTATGGCACAGGAGAGTAGTTAGCCTCCCGCATGTGCGAAGTGTGGTAGGAGCCACTCAGGGGTGCGTCATGATGGCTCCACTGGTTGTTTCAAGTGTGGTCAGAACGATCATTTTATGAAAGAGTGTCCAAAGAACAGGCAGGGTAATGGTAATGGGGGCAATAGAGCCCAGTCTTCTTCAGTTGCTCCACCAGACAGAGCTACATCTAGAGGAGCTACTTCAGGTCAGGCGGAGGAGGAAATCATCTTTATGGTATTACTAGTCTCCAAGTGGAAGAGGATTCGCCAGATGTTGTCACTGGTATGATCCATGTCTTTAACTTTAATGTTTGTGCTCTGCTAGATCCAGGAGCAAGTTTATCCTTTGTAACTCCTTATGTTGCGATGAATTTTGATGTTCTTCCTGAGAAACTTATTGAGCCCTTTGTAACACCCCGTAACTAGAAAGAACTAGAATAAAGTTAAAAATTGGAAATAGTCATTTTCGAAAAGAATATAATAATCTGGAAAATTTGTTAAGTATGTTAAGTTGGGTTTTTGGTCAACTTCAAACGACCATAACTCTTAACTCAGGATGAGTTAGGTGTATTTCCAGATATCATAGGAAAGATCTTGGAATAATCTTTCCAACTCCGCCAAGTGTACGGGATTCCAAGTTTGTATGAGTGAGATATTCCCATTTGAAGTTGTGCTGTTCAAATAAGGAAAGTCTAATCCGGGTTTTAGAAGGGCATTATGGTATTTTCCATACCCCATGACTTAATTTCGTTTTTTGGTAATTAATTGGGGTCTAAACTGATAGGATTCAGTTTACACTTTTACGATATTGAGTTAGGGTTATAGAGAAGAGAAAAGAAGAAGAGAAAGGAGAAGAAAGAGCAAGAATCGTCAAGTTCTTCAAGAATCACTTGTGGATTTCGTCAAGGGGTGATCCCTACGAGGTGTGTGAGTTCACACAACATTGGGTTCGTTCACCCACATGCCAAACATATTTATTTCAGTATGATTTTCTACTAAAAGATTGAGACTTTGATGTTCTTGAGTTGTATTCTTGAATTACTTTCGTTCTTGAATTTGGGATGAGATCAAGGAGTTCTTGAGAGTTTAAGCTCGATTGTTAGAGTTGTTTTGAGTTAGATTCTTGTGTACATGTGTTGGGTATCTGAATCTAAAGAGGAATTGAGAAAAAGAATCGAATTTAGGCGATTTGGGGTTAGAAAATGAAGAAGGAACAAGTCGGGAAAATCTGGGTACTAAGTCCACGTCACGGACCTGTTCCTCGAATTGACAATTTTTCTCCGCGTTTCGGAGTTGTCACGGAGCGTTCTACCTCAAAATTTATTTCACGACCAAATAATTAAATGCATCTCCACGTCGCGAACTTGCTTCCATACAGTGATTTCTTGATCTTTTCTCATGTTTAATTATCTAAAAACAGTCCTAAACATCATGAGATCTTTCCTATCACAAATCACAATCCTTGAATCCATAATTCAATTAAAGGATCAGTTAACAGCCAAGTCAAGAGAAGTTAAGAGCTAAGTCAAAAGAAGTTCATAGAGTCTTCCAAAAGACTTTTACAAATGTTTTAACCTTGTTTTAATACTTGAGTTTTGAGTTGAGTAAAAAATAAAGTTTTAAGTTCATTTCTTCAAAAGAGTATATCGGGACTATGTATTCCCAAAGAATAAAATATTTTCACATTTAAAGAAGAAAGGAAACCTTTCTTTCCAAATAGCCCTTGAGCTAGTTTTTAGTTAAAGAGTAAATGCTTTCACAATTAAGCAACACAGGAAACTTTGATTTCCAAGAGAAGCCTTTAAGCTAAGTTTTGAGCAATTATCTCAAACCACATAAAGAAGTATGTTTTTAAACATAAGAGCTAGTACATATTTTGGGAGTAGTATTGAGCACCGATATGGGGGAGAGTTTAGACAACTCCCAACCCCCATAAACCATATAGCTACCATGGGTAGAAAAGGATCATACTATTTAGATGATTCCTTAGTGCTTTTTAGCATAGACTAGTGGATCCACTTAGTAGTCAGGTTCTATACCCTTGGCAAGGTATAGGACCTCCCCGACAGCGTGAGGTAAAATGCTGTATCATCACAATAGTTCTTACGTGATGGTTGTCAGTTAGAGAAACTCCCACATAAGTACTTGTATTCTTATATACACAGTTTAATTGTATTTTTACATACATTTCAAAGTTATATTTGTATCTTTGCATACACACAGAGTATTATTACATTTCCAAATACATAGAGTTGACAGCCATGTTTAAAAAGCTTTTCTTTATATTGCACTTGTTTTATACTGCTTTATATTGAAATGAGTTTAGTTAAGTTTGAGTTGAATTGAGCCAGGTAAGGTCTTCATCTCTTTTCAAGCTTATGTCTTGTTTTAAAATTCCCCTCGCATACTCGTACATTCAATGTACTAATGTCGTTTGGCCTGCATCTTCTTATGATGTAGACTCAGGTAACCAGGATCAGCATCCATCGCTTCGTTGATCCAGTTGAGCATTCAGAGTTTTGTGGTGAGCCTCCTTGCTTTTTGGAGGATCCCTTTTATTGCTTTCAGTATTAGTTAGTTCATTAGGATATTGCAGGTCTTTAGTCTTTTCATTTTCATTATCTTATGTTGAGACTTGAGTTTGCCTTATTGGCTAGTTGAATGTTTTCTTTATAACATTCTAAGTTTTATGTGAGTTATCTTTGATAAGTTAAGTCTTCCGCTGAGTAAGTAAGCCAGGCCAAGGGTTCACTTTGGGCGAGCAATGGTTCTCGAGTGTCAGTCCCGCCCAGGGTGTAGGCTAGGGGCATGACACCCTTCAGTGTTTCTACACCTGTTGGTGAGTCTATTCTAGCAAAGAGAATCGATTGTGGTTGTACCATTTCCGTCAATCACAAGAACACCACGGCTGATTTAGTTGAGTTGGACATGGTAGATTTTGATGTCATTCTAGGTATGGACTGACATCATGCCTCTTATGCCTTAGTTGATTGTAGAACTCGAGTGTTTAGTTCCAGTTTCCTAATGAGCTAGTTATAGAGTGTAAGAGTAGTTTAGTTGTGCCTAAGGGTCATTTTTTTCTTACCTTAAGGCAAGGAAGTTAGTTTCCAAGGGGTATGTCTATCACTTAGTCTGAGTTAAAGACTATAGTGTTGAGATACCTCCTATTCAGTCAGTTTTAGTAGTAAAAGATTTCCCAGAAGTCTTTCTAGATGATCTTCCCAGAGTCCCTCTTGAGAGAGAAATAGACTTTGGTATAAATATTCTTTCCGATACCTATCCTATATCTATTCCTCCATATAGGATGTCACTAGCAGAGTTGAAAGTGTTAAAAGAGCAGTTGCAAGATCTCTTAGAGAACGGTTTCATTCGACCAAGTGTCTCACCTTGGGGCGCTCCGGTATTGTTTTTGAGGAAGAATGATGGTTCCCTTAGAATATGTATAGATTACTGTAAGTTGAAAAAGGTTACTCTCAAGAATAAGTATACTCTTATGAGAATTGATGATCTCTTCAAATAACTTCAGGGTGCCACTTGTTTCTCTAATATAGACCTCAAATCTGGCTACCATCAGTTAAGAGTAAGGGAATGTGATATTCCAAATCTCAGGACCCATTATCGTCATTATGAGTTACTGGTCACGTCGTTCGGTTTAACTAATGCACCTGCAGCGTTCATG
>NW_006239003.1:1758862-1768039 GCF_000226075.1 Solanum tuberosum
ATGAATAGAGTATTCAAGCCCTATTTAGATATGTTTGTTATCGTATTGATTGACGATATTCTAATCTATTCGAGGAATGAGAAAGATCATGCTAGTCATCTCAGAATAGTTCTCCAAACTCTAAAGGATAGAGAGTTGTATGCCAAGTTCTCTAAGTGTGAGTTTTGGCTTGAGTCTGTGGCATTCTTAGGCCACATTATTTCCGGTGATGGAATTAAAGTTGACACTCAGAAAATAGAGGCAGTGTAGAATTGGCCTAGACCCACATCTCCAACTGATATTATGAGTTTCTTGGGGTTGGATGGATATTATAGAAGGCTCATAGAGGGGTTCTCATCTATTTCGTCCCCTTTGACCAAGTTGACTCAGAAAACAATAAAGATTCAATGGTCTGAAGATTGTGAGAAAAGCTTTCAGGAATTGGAAAAGCGATTGACTAGTGCCCTAGTATTTACCTTACCAGAAGGTACTCAAGGTTTTTTGGTATATTGTAATGCGTCCAGAGTTGGTTTGGGTTGTGCGTTAATGTAGAATGGAAAATTTGTAGCTTATGCCTCCACACAGTTGAAAGATCATGAGAAGAATTACACAACCCATGATCTAGAGTTGGCTGCCATAGTATTTGTTTTGAAAATATGGCGTCACTATCTTTATGGTGTTCATGTAGATGTGTTCACCAATCACAAGAGTCTCAGTATGTGTTTAGTCAGAAAGAGCTTAATCTCAGACAGAGGAGGTGGTTAAAGTTACTCAAAGATTATGATATGAGTATCCTCTATCACCCTAGGTAAGGCTAATGTTGTTGTTGATGCCTTTAGGAGGTTGTCTATAGGTAGTACCGCCCATGTTGAGGAAGAAAAGGGAGACTTAGGGAAAGATGTGCACATACTTGCACGATTATGAGTTCGATTAATGGATTCCACAGAAGGAAGAGTAGTGGTGATGAATGCGGTTGAATCATTAGTAGTGTCAGAAGTGTAAGAGAAGCAAGATAAAGATCCTATTTTGCTTGAATTGAAGGAAAATGTTCATAAGCAAAAAGTAATGGCTTTTGAACAAGGGGGAGATGGTGTATTGAGGTATTAAGGTAGATTCTGTGTACCAAGGGTGGATGAACTCCAAGAGAGGTTCATGGAGGAAGCTCATAGCTTCAGATATTGTATTCATTCGGGTTCAACAAAGATGTATCGTGACTTGAGAGAAGTATATTGGTGGAATAGTATGAAGAAATGTATTGCCGAGTTCATTGCTAAATGCCCGAATTGTCAACAAGTTAAAGTAGAGTACCAGAGGCAAGTGGTATGGCTCAGAATATAGAACTTTCGGAATGGAAGTGGGAGATGATCAATATGGATTTCATTACTGGGTTGAAACGGTCTCGTAGGCCACATGATTCTATTTGGGTGATTTTTGATAGAATGACAAAATCAACCCACTTTTTGCAGGTAAAGACTACCATTCAGCAGAGGACTATGCCAAGTTGTATCTTCAAGAGATAGTTAGGCTTAATGGGGTGCCAGTTTCGTTTATTTCAGACAGAGGTGCGCAATTTACTGCACAGCTTTGGAAGTCATTCCAGAAAGGCTTGGGTTCAAAGGTGAACTTAAGTACTTCTTTTCATCCTCAGAAAGATGGTCAAGAAGAGTGCACTATTTAGACTCTAGAAGATATGTTGAGGGCCTGTGTGATTGATTTCAAGAGTAATTAGGATGATCACCTACCTCTCATTAAGTTTGCTTATAACAACAATTACCATTCTAGCATTAAGATGGCTCCTTATGAAGCTCTTTATTGGAGAAGGTGTAGATCTCCAATTGGAAGGTTTGAAGTGGTGAAGCTGGGTTGATAAGACCAGACTTAGTTCATCAAGCTATGGAGAAGGTGAAAGTTATTCAAGATAGGTTGAAAACAGTGCAGAGTCATCAAAAATCCTACACAGATGTTAGGAGAAGAATTTAGAGTTTGAAGTAGATGGTTGGGTTTACTTGAAAGTTTTACCCATGAAAGGTGTTATGAGATTTGGTAAGAAGGGGAAGCTTAGTCCCCGATATATTGGTCCTTACAGTATATCCAAAAGGATTGGTAACGTAGCTTATTAGTTGGAGCTACCCCAAGAGTTAGTAACAGTTCATCTGGTGTTCCATATTTCTATGTTGAATAAGTGTATGGGCGATCCTTCATTGATTATACCAACTGAAGATATTGGTATTAAGGGTAGCTTGTCTTATGAGGAGATTCGTGTTGAGATTTTAGATGGCCAAGGTGTTCCATATTTCTATGTTGAATAAGTGTATGGGCGATCCTTCATTGATTATACCAACTGAAGATATTGGTATTAAGGGTAGCTTGTCTTATGAGGAGATTCCTGTTGAGATTTTAGATGGCCAAGTTTGCAAGTTGAGGACAAAGAAAGTAGCATCAGTCAAAGTTCTGTGGAGGAATTAATTTGTTGAGGAAGCTACTTGGGAAGTTGAGGAGGATATGAAGAATAGTTACCCACATCTCTTCGAATCCGGAGAAGTACCAAAGTAAGGTACTAATCCTTTTCTTGGCTTTTATTTTAAGTTGGCATGTTGTATTTACATTTTGCTTGTTGGGTGTTTGAGATAGGTGTTAGATGTTATGCCTTACACCACCAAGAGTAATCTCATTCGAGGATGAATTTTCCCAAGGGGGAGATATTGTAATACTCCACTACTAGAAAGACTTAGAATTAGAAAGAAACCGTTTTTGTAAATAATCAAATTTTGAAAGTTTGATAAAGTTAAGCTAAGTATGAACTTTGGGTCAACTTGAAATGAACATAACTCCTAGATCATTATGATTTATATGTGATACAAAAAACTGAAGGAAACATCTTCGAATTATCTTTCCAACGCCACCGAGTTTGATCAATTTTGAGTTCGTATGAGGGAGATATGCTACTTTGAAGTTGGGCTGTCTAAATAAAGAAAGTTAACCGGATTTTAAAGGGGTATTTTGGCCGTTTCTTTACCCAACTAATTAAATCCATTTTTAGTAAATTATTCGGGGTCTAAACTGAATTAGTTCAGTTTACACACTCAAAGATTTTATGTTAGGGTTCTTAGAGGAAGAACTCAAGAGGAGAAAAGAGTAGAAAAGTCAAGTGTTCTTGGAGATTTCTTGCAGAATCGAAGCCGTTTCTCCAAGGGTTGATCCCTAAAGAGGTATGTGAGACTTTCATAACATTGGGTTCATTCACCCACGCACCAATCATGTTTAGTTCAGCGAAATTCATTCTAGAAAGTTGAAAATTTGATAATCTTGAATTGTGTTCTTGAAATTGGCTTTCGTTCTTGAGATTTGATGGGATTGTTGAGTTCTTGATGGAATTTTGTTGATTTTAGAGTTGTGTTTGATTAGATTCTTGGGTATATATACTGGGTATCTGAATCTAAAGAGGAATTGAGTAAAAGAATCAAATTTAGGTGATAATTGGAGGTAGAAAACGAAGAAGGAAGAAGTCGGGCAAATCTGGGTACCATGTCCACGTCATGGACTTGTTCCTCATGATTGGAAAAAATTTCTCCGTATCATGGAGTGGTTACGGACCCTTCTACCTCAAAATTTATATCGCGAGCAAATATTAAAATGCATCTCCGGGTCATGGACTTGCTTCCAGACAAAGATTTCTTGATCGTTTCTCATGTTTGACTATCTAAAAACACTCCTAATCATCAACGAGATCTTTCCTATCACAAATCACTATCCTTGAATTCATAAATTCAAATTCAAAGAAAGTTAAGAGTCAAGTAAAGAGGAGTTCATAGAGTATTCCAAAAGTCTTTTACAAATGTTTTAACTTTGTATTAAAAACTGAGTTTTGAGTTGAGTAAAGAGTAAAGATTGAAATTCATTTCTTAAAAAGAGTATATCGGGACTATGTATTCCCAAAGAGTAAAGTGTTTTCACATATAAACAAGAAAGGAAGCCAAGATTTCCAAAAGAGCCTTTGAGCTAGTTTCAGTAAAGAATAAATGCTGTCACAATTAAGCAAGAGAGGATACACTGATTTCCAAGAGAGCCTTTGGGCTAGTTATTGAGTAATTATCTCAAACCATAGAGTTGTGTTTTCAAACATATGAGCTAGTATATTTTGGGAGTAGTATTGAGCATCGATATGGGGGAGAGTTCAGACAACTCCCAACCCCCATAAACCATTTAGCCACCACGGGTAGAAAAGGGTCATACTTTTTAGATGATTCCTTAGTGCTTTTTAGCATAGACTAGTGGATCCACTTTATAGCTCTTACGTGATGGTTGTCAGTTAGAGAAACTCCCACATAAGTATTTTGTATTCTAATATACATAGAGTAAATTGTATTTATACATAAATTCCAAAGTTTATATTGTATCTTTGCATGCATACAGAGTTACTATTGTATTTCTAAATATACAGAGTTGTTATCCATGTTTTTAAAGCTTTTGTTTATACTGCACTTATTTATACTACTTTATATTTAAATGAGTTCAGTTGAGTTGAGACCAGGTTTCTTCTTTCAGTTCCTTTCAAGCTTATGTCTTGTTTCAGAATTCCCCTCGCATGCTCGTACATTCAATGTACTGATGCCAGTTCACCTTTATCATTTTATGATGTAGATTTAGGTAGCCAGGATCAGCATCCAGTGCATCGTTGATTCTAGTTGAGCTTTAGAGTTTGTTGGTGAGCCTGCTTGCTTCCATAGAATTCCCCTTTTATTGCTTTTAAGTATTTTACTTCATTAGGATGTCGTGGGTCTTGTCCAGAGATCCATATAAGTTGTTAGAGGCTTCATAGTATTTGGTTAATGTTAGTTCTTGAGTCTTTCCATTTCTGTTTTGATGTTTGAGACTTTAGTGCCATTTTGGCCAGTGAATGTTCCTTTATACATTCTAAATTATTTATTGAGATTTTAGTTTAGTTTTAAAGTATTTTTATCATGAGTAAGTCCTCCGCTGAGTAGTAAGCCAGGCCAAGGGTTTGCTTGGGGCCAACAATGTTTCACGAGTGCTAGTCCCGCCCAGGGTGTAGGCTTGGGGCGTGACACATTTTTGATTTTGTATTACGGTTGTGTTGTTGTGAATTGTGCATTGTTATGAAAATGGTCATCAACTCATTATTTGTGTGAACATGTCATTTGCATTGTTCTGAGACATGGTTGTGAAAAGTGTTATGTAAATTGAGAAAGAATAAGAAATTAAAGAGGATGTACCATTTTGAGGAACGTGTCATGCGTCACGATGAATATTATGATTTGAGGAACGTGTCGCATTCCACGACATATTTTATCATCGAAGGACGTGCTGCACACTGCATTGTATTTTATTATCGAGGGTCGTGTCACACGCCGCGGCAGATTCAAGGACAGATATGTCCCTCATGGTCCCCAAACTAAGAGACAATGAGTGTGTATCATTAGGTCAGAAATGCATCACTATACTTGACATTGCATTTCATTGCACTACACATCTTTGTCATTGGTGAACTTGATCTTGTGAGTGCCTTTGTGTGGAACTTGTGATTGATGAATATTGAGCTTGTTGTTGAGGATATGTAATTGTTAGAGTGTTGTTGTTGAGTTTTGTGCTATGTAAATTATGAACTATTTGGTTAGGTTGGTTTTTATGCAAGTTGTAGTTGTGGAGGTTCGATTGGGGGTGTAAAGAGAACCCATATTCTATTCCCTTGTCTTGTGTTTAGAAGTTTACTTGCTGAGTACCATGTGGTTTGGTAGTACTCACCTCTTTCTTCTACATTTTTGTAGGTTGCTAGCCTGGATCTTTGCGATACTCTTTCTCTTCTTTTCTTGTCTGAGGTGTCATGCCCTAAGGCTACCCTCTTGACGTAACACGGGACCTAGGATCACGAGTGACCCCAAGCTAACCATGAATCTGGCATATCATAAACATACTGAAAATTAGCTAAGTAAAATGAACTAATGTGGAAGCTAAATCAATAAATATTTGATGTGAGGACAAAACCCAAATAGTTTTAATGTAAAAATACTAAGAGTTTAGTGATAACTGAAACAACCACTTAACAACTCAAGATGAATCTACTACTATGTCTGAAAAATCTCTAACTAAGTTGAGTTCCTGGGACATGCCCCCCAGCTAACTCTCACAAAACTGAAATTTGAAAGTAATGACTAAAATGAAAGCATGTCTATTGACCTCGGAATATGAGGACTCTCCACTAAAGCTGTTGAATGCGGACCGAGAATCGATCTAAGCATGATCTGGATGTTGAGTACCAGAACCTACATCATGAAAAGATGTAGCGCAGAGTATGCGTCAGTACTTGGAATGTTCTGAGCATGTATGATATAGATACTAAGTTGAACAAATATGTATAGGATGAACAAAGCATAAATGAGCAATGACATAAACTAAGCAAGAATGTAAAAACTGAAACATAACAAAAAAGCTAAGCTGAATGCAATGACCAAGTACTAATCATGAAAATGACATGCTGAACTGAATGCTGAAGTATCTACTGAAAACCTGGTCAAATGCACTAAGAGTCTCATTGTGGGAGCTACTATTAACCGACATAAAACCAAGTGAGCTAAACGTGGATTCCGATGTATACGCCCCATCGAGAGGACGCCATATACCTTGCCAGGAGTACAAAGACATGACTGGTGTGATCACTAAATCTGATTCCCAACAGAGGGGATTTATAATCCTATGGGGGCACTTAGTTTTAGGACTATAAGGGTACGCTGAACCCTAGTCCAACTCGGTGCTAAGTCTACTCCCAACTGAATATGTACATGGCTGAAATGTGAGTGAAACACTGAATAGCTCTAAATACTGACATGCTAATTGAGAATGCAACACTTATATACTGATAATCTGACATTCAAAATCTAAAGCATGATTATTTGTTTAAGTAACCTAGCAAGTGCAATTCATGAACTAACGGAATCTACACAAACTAGGGTTTTGAGTTTCATAAAAGGAATTACGCAACGTTTCCAAGAAAACCTGATATTTAGACTATGGATTATATAGCAGCTCAAATCACAATAAATTCTTAAGAATTTACAAACCTTAGGACTAAACAAGATATGGAGAATAAAAAAAACGGACTAAATTCTAGAAACCTAGTGGTTGAAAAAAACCCACTAGTAAAATCCCACATACATGGTGACGAAATCTACGGAGAAATCCTTTGATTTCGAGGCTAAACTTTGAAGAACATTGACACTTAACGTGACCAACGACACTAACCTACAGTACGAATGTCTATGATCGTCGATAATATAGTAACCCAACCAAGGGTTGGGGTCATGTCCCAAGGGAGTGGTAGTGAAAATATTAGTTAGGCTAGAATTTTGTTCTAGTTAGCTGTAGTTTGAGAAATTATCGAATAAAAACAAAGTAAATTCAAGTGGTGACACCAGAGTGTCAAATATCAATGGGGGTTTGTCACAAGTATAGCTAAAACATCAAAAATAAAGAGAAGATTCAAGTATGGGGAGAAGTTCTTGGGGTGTGACCGCAATATATATTGATATAAATAGTTGGGTACATGCTTTCGATAGGAAATTTGCAAGATAATATTGACTAGGCTAAGCTTTAGATGGAAATAAGTTCCCTCTCGGGTAACTTACCCCATTTCAAATGGGTTCCTCTCGGACACCCATTTGCCGCATGAAGGCTAGCCTACACCTTACCCCACTCACTCTCTCGAGCTGAGTGTTAGGATATGGGACTAGGGCTCACCCTCTCGGGCTGAACCTCATGTCGACCCACTCTTTAGGCCATCAGTCTAGCGGTCTTAGTTTCGCGACCTCTCTCTCGAGCAAGCCGAAAACACATGGGGGGTTTTGTACTTATAACTACAAATCCATTAAATTAAACCACAACCACTAGGTGAAATCACCATTAAAATACATCTAACCTATCAGCAAGTATCAACACATATTTGTTAAATCACACCTTAAGAATAGGGGTTTTTAGCCACACATTAAGAAATACGAAATTATACCTAAAATAATACTAAAATCAAATGGGTATAAGAAATTAAACCTTGATTTAAGCAAAGGAAGAAGAATAGAGAAGACCCACTTCCAACTTGGGGAAGATGAACTCCTTTCTTCAAATCTCCCAAAAACCCTCTCCAAACTTGAGAGAAAAATGCAAAAGCTAATATTCTAAGTCTCAAAATTACAATAATGTTTGGATCCTCTTAAAAGTAATAAAGAGGTAGTATATATAGTTTCAGAAAATAGTGTTGCGGTGGATCATTCGGCGAGGTAAGTGGGAATCGCTGACCGACTCGGCGGTTCGCCTATCGTTTGGTTTGTGGCCCTTCTGTGCTTGCCTACAACATCTTTGCGTCCTGGACCATTGGTCGGTATATTTCTACTTCCCGGAACTGATTAGCGATATGCTGACCTCTCCTTTCATCGCCTTTTTGATACTCTTCTTTCAGGGCTTCGCTTACTGGAACAAAGGGCGAAGTATGTCCAGTCGGCGATTCGCCAAGTGTGCTTGGCAATGCTCAGGCTTCAGTTTCTTCGTTCTCTTCAGTTTTTTTGTTACTTTTTGCGCCTAAGCGACAATGATTCCATTAAATCTTCAAATACTTGAAACTTGAGAGTTTTCATCAGATATTGAGAGAAAATAAGCATTTGAGGACACTATTTCTATTAAAATAAAGCCCTAAATGAGTCAAATCCGAGGACTCATCAACACCCCAAACTTAAACTTTCGCTTGTCCTCAAGTAAAACTCATGTTCAACCGTTCAAATAGGATGTCTCAAATAGTGCTACACCAGACTCAACCATGAACATACACAACAAGACATAAACTACTCATGTAAAGATCAATTGTGTACTCAAAGATTTAAGTTGTGACACACCATTATCAAAGATTCTCAAGCTTATAATACGTGCTACTAATGCAAGTTCAAGCTCAACAAAAGCATTAGAATGCCCTCACACAAATGATGATTCCATAATGACACACAAAGGTATAATCATTTAAAGCTCAGGAATCAGATGCAACACTCACACTCAAAAAAGAGGAACAAAATGCATGCTTTCACCCATAGGTTTGCCCTTATTTTCCAATCAACCTTCGGTTCGGCTCACCCAAGATCAAAAGGTCTATACAAGGCTTGTAATGGGGCTGAGTGCAAAGGTATGGTCATTTAGGCTCAATGA
>NW_006239003.1:1768302-1775571 GCF_000226075.1 Solanum tuberosum
TTCCATTTTGTTTTGCAATACCATGGGTTAAGAGAAACTTGTTCTTGCTCTTCTTGATTTCTTCCTTTTCCTTTTCACCACACCCCCAACTTAGGCTTTTGGCCTAGGTTGGCTATTCACTTAAACACATCTCAAGAGGATTCTAAGTAATGGATGAAGAGAGGTCTAAGTTTTCATCAAGTTTCTTCCAAAGAAGGATAGGCTCAAATGTTGCTTAAGAGAGGTTCACATGCTCATAGGGTAGGCCACAACAGAGGTATATGTCAAATTAGCTTACACTCTTCAAAAGTTGCCTAAGATCATCTCAAGAGCAAGCCTTACTTAATCAATCGGACTAACGGGGTAAATTCTAGGTGTATTTATGCATGGTTCAAATTAAGCTCAACACACAAGGCATCGACACTAAAGTCAAACAAGACTACACACTTTTGCTAGTGTGCAATGGTCATCACACGAGAATCAATTTGATACATAGCTAATGACAACGAGATGCAAAGAGTTCACATATTGTTTATGCAACTTCATTTAGTCTCTTTGTAGCCACACATTCATGTTTGTTCGATTGAGAGCACTATTCAAGTAATCTATATTTGAGCGAAATCGAGACTCAAATTTGTATGAGAACAACCACTTTAAACACAAGAGGTGGCGTCATTTTTTGAAAAATGAAAATTTTTGAAAAGGGTCAAAATCTTTTTGCAAATTAAAAACATAAAGGAGCGATACACTAAAGCATCCACAAAAAATAGTATAAGCTAAAATTAAAAGGAACAGACAACCCAAATGTACACAAAAACACAAATGTCCATAACAAGCAAACAAAGGTGAGCCACACCCCACCACAATAAAAGGGGTTTGTCCTCAAATGCAATTTATAAGTATCCAACAGTTAAAGTAAAGAAAGAACAGAGAAAGAGTTAAAGAGGGGATCTTATCTACACGCTTGCTCCATCTGTCGGATTATTGTTGCCCAATGCATTAGCCTAAAATTTGACAATGGTCCTCGGGTTGTCATTCTGGTTCTCATTGTGTTCATTTGCCTTAGCTTCTGCAGCGATGTTAGCAGCAACCATTCTTTCCCCGTTATGGCTCGCCAAAAAGGAGTTTATAGTCATGTATACTCCGCATTTACATGAAGGAATAGTGGTATCAACGGGGACCCTTCTGCTGGATCTTGCTTTCTTACTTTCTCTTCTCTCTTTTGCCAATTCTACTATCTTTTCATCTCTTTTGAAATCCCTTGCTCTTATATGTCGGTGTGGCATATCTCTCCCTGTGACCTTTGGTCTAGCCATTTCTGTAAAAGACTTCGAGCCAAAGGTAGACAGTATTTAAACAGGGGCAGGGGAGTCCTGGGTGTAGAATTGCTTCAACAAAACAGTTGGTGAAGTGCACATCCATTTAAGCGTTTCGCTAAAAATGATGCATAGATGGCACAAGGGTGCAGACAAAAGGGTAGATAAAGAGGCTTTTGGCGAGTCACCAAGTGTGCTTGGCGACATTAAACTTATCGCTGAATGTAACAAATTAATCAATACATTCAACATTCAATTAAAGGCGAAATGGGGACGTTAGGAAACCCGCCGAGTAGTTCGGCGAGCTCGATTCAGCTCGCAAAACTACCCAACGTGTCTATTTTCAACCCATTTCTTTCAAATTCAACCCCGCAACCCCTGATAACGCGATGAAAACATGCATACATGAAATTTACACAAGACACATACTTCCCATCACCCCGGACTACTCAGACTTCTTCCGGGTTTTCCCAACTTTGGCCATTTAACTACGATTACCCTTAAGAATGTTGTCACCCAATCCATCATTGAGAAATTTTCGTTATTTAGCACAAATGTGGGTTACTTAGACTTCACCCAATCAACCTAACAATGAGTATGCAACACCTTTTTCGAATTCATTCAAAATCATAACACAAGCACTAAAGCATTCGATTATTAAGACAATTTAGGCAAAGGTTTCGACTTGAAAAGAGCATAATGACAACCTATGACTATCAGAGAGGCCCAACACACGTTAACCTGATACTACAATTGCAAAAGAATTCAAAAGCTTTTTAAAAATAATAATTTGGGGTTTTAGAGACTAAACTTTAATGCCGATCAAATTATTTTTGAAACGCTAGGCAACAAAGGAATCCAACCCCAATCACTAATTATCGACTACAATACTAAAGGTAAGAAATAATCTAGAAAATATTACTTTGATGTGAAGTAGAGAAGTTTAAAAGGAGGGAGAGTGGGAAAATTTAAAAATTTAGAGATTTTTTGGCACTTTATAACCGTTTAATTCTCGTCCATTCAGAGATGTTAGTCAACTCGCCGACCCACTCAGTGATCTGTCGAGTGGTCATTTATCTGGACTTTTCTTCAGAATCTTCATTTTTCTGGAGGTGAGATCGCGGTCTGCATCGAGATCGCCAAGCAGGTTGGCGATGCGCCGAGATGCTTTTTCAGTTCACCGAGTTTTACAGGCTCTATACAACTATTGTATTGAGCCAAACGACAGGTCCAGTCAGGCTCGCCGACCTGTTTAGTGACTTGCGGAATGGACTTTCTGCTCGCCAACCTAAGATTTTCCACACTTTCCTCTGTTTATCTACAACTTCAACACACCATTATTTATAAAAGTAAAATCCTAAATTTTTACAACCTTGGGTTGCCTCCCAAGAAGCGCCTTATTTAACGTCGTGGCTAGACGTGAGCTATCAGTCAAGCTTCATCATTGGGGTTTGAACTACGCCTTACTCCACTCACTCTCTCGAGCTAAGTGTTTGGATATGGGACTAGGGTACATCCTCTCGGGCTGGACCTCGTGTCGACCCACTCCTCAGGCCATCAATCTAGCAGTCTTAGTTTCGCGACCTCTCTCTCTAGCCATTAGAAAACACATGGGTGGTTTTGTATTTGCAACTACAGACCCATTAAATTAAACCACAACCACTAGGTCAAATCACCATTAAAATACAACTAACCTATCATCAAGCAAGACCCAACAATAATATCAGCACATATTTGCTAAATCACACCCCAAGAATGGGTGTTTTTAGCCACACATAAAGAAATAAGAATTATACCTAAAATGATACTAAAATCAAATGGGTATAAGAAATTAAACCTTGATTTAAGCAAAGGAAGAAGAATAGTGAAGACCCACTTCCAACTTGGGGAAGATGAACTCCTTTCTTCTAGTCTCCCAAAATCCATCTCCAAACTTGAGAGAAAAATGCAGAAGCTAATATTCTAAGTCTCAAAATTGCAATAATGTTCGGATCCTCTTAAAACTAATAAAGAGCTAGTATTTATAGTTTCATCAAATAGTGTAGCGGCGGATTGTTCGGCGAGGTAAGTGGGAATCGCCGACCTACTCGGCGATTCTCCCATCGTCTGGTTCGTCGCCCTTCTGTGCTTGCTTACAACATCTTTGCGTCCTGGACCATTGGGCGGTATATTTCTACTTCGCAAAACTGATCGGCGATACGCCGACTGCTCCTCTCATCGCCTTTTTGATCCTCTTCCTTAAGGGCTTCGCGTACTGGAACAAAGGGCAAAGTATGTTGAGTCGGCGATTCGCCAAGTGTGCTTGGCGATGCTCAGGCTTCAGTTTCTTTGGTTTCTTCAGTCTTTTTGTTCTTTTTTGAGCCTAAGTGTCCACGATTCCATTAAAACTTCAAATACCTGAAACTCGAGAGTTTTCATCAGATGTTGAGAGAAAATAAGCATTTGAGGACACTATTTATATTAAAATAAAGCCCTAAAGGAGTCCATTCTAAGGACTCATCAACACTCCAACTTAAACTTTTTCTTGTCCTCAAGTAAAACTCAAGTTCAGTCTTTCAAATACGATGTCTCAAACAGTGCTACACCAGACTCAACCATGAACATACACAACAAGAATTAGACTACTCATGCCAAGATCAATTGTGTACTAAAAGATTCAAGTTGTGGCACACCATTATCAAAGATTCTCAAGCTTGCAATACTTGCTACTAATGCAAGTTCAAGTTCAACAAAAGCATTTGAATGCCCTCACACAAATGATTATTCCATATTCACACACAAAGGTCTAATCATTTAAATCTCAAGAATCAGATGCAATGCTCACACTCAAAAAAGAGGAACAAAATGCATGCTTTCACCCATAGGTTTGCCCTTATTTTCCAATCAACCTTCGGTTCGGCTCACCCAAGATCAAAAGGTCTATACAAGGCTTGTAATGGGCTGAGTGCAAATGTATGGTCATTTAGGCTCAATGACTTTCATAAATGTATGGTCATTTAGGCTCAGTGACTTTCATCCTCATGAGATGTGGTGCTCTCAACACATCCTTCTTTTCTTCCTTCATCATTTTTTCTTCTAGTGCTTTATAGTCATCTTATTATTCACTTCCCATGGATCTCTTGGAAACCCAATCTCTTTCGCACTTTATTTCACAACTTTCTATTTCATTTCTTTTCTTTTCTCTTTCTTTTTATTCTTTTTTTTATATGGAGGGTTTCCATTTTGTTTTGCAATACCATGGGTTTAGAGAAACTTGTTCTTGCTCTTCTTGATTTCTTCCTTTTCCTTTTCACCACACCCCCAACTTAGGCTTTTGGCCTAGGTTGGTTATTCACTTAAACACATCTCAAGAGGATTCTAAGTAATGGATGAAGAGAGGTCTAAGTTTTCATCAAGTTTCTTCCAAAGAAGGATAGGCTCAAATGTTGCTGAAGAGAGGTTCACATGCTCATAGGGTAGGCCACAACAGAGGTATATGTCAAATTGGCTCACACTCTTCAAAAGCTGCCTAAGATCATCTCAAGAGCAGGCCTTACTTAATCAATCGGACTAATCGGGTAAATTCTAGGTGTATTCATGCATGGTTCAATATAAGCTCATCACACAAGGCATCAACACTAAAGTCAAACAAGACTACACACTTTTGCTAGTGTGCAATGGTCATCTCATGAGAATCTATTTGATACATGGCTAATCACAACGAGATGCAAAGAGTTCACATATTGTTTATGCAACTTCATTTGGTCTCGTTGTAGCCGAACATTCATGTTTGTTCGATTGAGAGCACTATTCAAGTAATAGGTATTTGAGTGAAACCGAGACTCAAATTTGTATAAGAACAACCACTTTCAACACATGAGGTGGCTAAATTTTTTGAAAAATGAAATTTTTTCGAAATGGTTAAATTCATTTTGCAAATTTAAAACATAAATGAGCCATAATTTCAAGCATCCACAAAAAGCAGTATAAGCTAAACTTAAAAGGAACAGACAACCCAAATGTACACAAAAATACAATTATCCATAACAAGCAAACAAAGGTGAACCTCGCCACACCACAATAAAAGGCGTGTGTCCTCAAATGCAATTTATAAGTATCCAATAGTTAAAGTAATGAAAGAATAGAGAAAGAGGTAAAAAGGGGATCCTGTCTACACGGTTGCTCCATTTGTTGGGGTATTGTTGCCCGATGCATTAGCCTGAAATTCGACAATGGTTCCCGGGTTGTCATTCTGCTTCTCATTGTGTTCATTTTCCTTAGCTTCTGCAGCGATGTTAGCAGCAACCATTCTGTCCCGATCATGGCTCGCCAAAAAGGAGTTTATAGCCGTGTAGACTTCACGTTTCCACGAAGGAATAGTGGGATCAATGGGGACCCCTTGCTTTCTTACTTTCTCTTATCTCTTTTGCCAATTCCACTATCATTTCGTATCTTTTGAAATCTCTTGCTCTTATATGTCGGGGTGGCATATCTCTCCCTACGACCTTTGGTCTAGCCATTTCTGTAAAAGACATCGAGCCAAAGTTAGACAGTATTTAAACAGAGGAAGGGGAGTCCTGGGTGTAGAATTGCTTCACCAAAACAGTTGGTGAAGTGCACATCCATTTAAGCACTTCGCTGAAAATGATGCATAGATGGTTCAAGGGTATAGACAAAGGGGTAGATAATGAGGCTTTCAGTGAGTCGCCGAGTGTGCTTGGCGACATCAGACTTACCACCGAATATAACAGATTAATCAATACAGTCAACATTCAACATTCAATTAAAAGGAAAATGGGGACGTTAGGCAAACCGCCGAGCAGTTCGGTGAGCTCGATTCAGCTCGCCAAACTACCCAACGTGTCTATTTTCAACCCATTTCTTTCAAATTCAACCCCGCAACCCCTGATAACACAATCGAAGAATGAATACACGAAATTTACACAAGACCCATACTTCCCATCACCTCGGACTACTCCGACTTCTTCTGGTTTTTGCCAACTTTGGCCATTTAACTACAATTACCCTTAAGAATGTTGTCACCCATTCCATCATTGAGCAATTTTTGTTATTTAGCACAAATGTGGGCTACTTAGACTTCACCCAATCAACCTAACAACGACTATGCAACACCCTTTTCGAGTTCATTCAAAATCATAACACAAGCACTAAAGCATTCAATTATTAAGATAATTTAGGCAAAGGTTTCGACTTGAAAAGAGCATCACGACAACCTATGCCTATCAGAGAGACCCAACACACGTCAACCTGATACTACAATTGCAAAAAAGTTCAAAAGCTTTTAAAAAATATAAATTTGGGGTTTTAGAGACTAACCTTTAATGCCGATCAAATTGTTTTTGAAACGCTAGGAAGCAAAGGAATCCAACCCCAATCACTAATTATCGACTACAATACTAAAGGCAAGCAATAATCTAGAAAATATTACCTTGATGTGAAGTTGAGAAGTATAAAAGGAGTGAGAGTGGGAAAATTTAAAAATTTTGAGATTTTTTGGCACTTTATAACCGTTCAGTTCTCATCCATTCGGTGATGTTAGTCAACTCACCGACCCACTCAGCGGTCCGTTGAGTGGTCATTAGTTCCACCCTTTCTTCAAAATCTTCAATTTTTTAGAGGTGAGATCGACGGCCTGCATCGAGATCGCCATGCAGGTTGGCGATGCGCCGAGCTGCTTTTTGAGTTCGCAGAGTTTTACTGGCTCTGTTCAACTCTTGTATTGAGAAAAAAGGCGGATCCAGTCGGGATCGCCGATGTCACGACCCGGGAGCACCCCCAAGTCGTAACAAGGCGTACTCGACCCCGAAGGGGTCTTATACAAGCCACATAGTCATTCATTGCATTCAATAATGAAAATAGTGCGGAATAATAAAAAAAACTTATTTACATCCACACATTTAAACTTCTTAAAACAACTTTAAAAACACACAGCGGAAGTCTAAGTCTCACATGGCCATCTTAGACACAAACAAAA
>NW_006239003.1:1778410-1797369 GCF_000226075.1 Solanum tuberosum
AGGAAGGCTTCCTTAAACTCCTCCCATTCTATAGGATCCGCTCCCACCGGCCTATTAGCCTTCCATTGAGTGAACCAAATTTGGGCAACATCTTTCAATTGATAGGAGGCAAGCTCCGCCTTTTCTCTTGAAGTCACCCCCATAGCACTCACTACCTTATACACTTCATCCAAAAATTCTTGGGGATCCTCTCCCACCTTAGAACCTAGAAACACCGGAGGATTCATCCTCACAAAGTCTCTCAACTTAGAAGCCATAGTACCCTCATTAGCATTCACCCTAGGCCCCATATCTCTAGTCGCTTGAGCCGCCATGGCTCGGGCCAAGATTAAGAAAGCCGACCTAATCTCTTCATTGGTCATATCCGGGGGAACCACCGGAACCTCATTCTCTTGCTCACCTATAGGAACTTGATTGCATTGCACACCTTGACCATTTTGCACAACTTGGGGAGGAACTTCCTCATTCACATCCTCTTCTCCTACTCTCCTTGCGGGTCTCCCTCTTGTATTCATATCCTATAAACACAAGAGAAGGATAAGGATAAGAACACTTATAGAACCACACTCTAAGGCACGACTTTAAGAATATGAAAGAAGTGTAACTTCTAGCATCCTATAGCCTCTCGCTCATAGATGTGTCGCGACTCACACCGATGAACAAGACTCTACTAGATGTGGCATGTGAGACATCGATCCTAAAAAAAACATTTCCAAAATCTTATGCTCTGATACCATGTTTGTCACGACCCGGGAGCACCCCCAAGTCGTAACAAGGCGTACTCGACCCCGAAGGGGTCTTATACAAGCCACATAGTCATTCATTGCATTCAATAATGAAAATAGTGCGGAATAATAAAAAAACTTATTTACATCCACACATTTAAACTTCTTAAAACAACTTTAAAAACACACAGCGGAAGTCTAAGTCTCACATGGCCATCTTAGACACAAACAAAAACATAAGTAGGGACACGGCCCTTTACAATCAAAACAAAACTAAAAGTGTCTATTACATGAACAAAAGAACTTAAAAGTCTTGTCCTCGAATCCATGAGGACATA
The DNA here is from genome assembly GCF_000226075.1 of Solanum tuberosum. Taxonomy (NCBI): domain Eukaryota; kingdom Viridiplantae; phylum Streptophyta; class Magnoliopsida; order Solanales; family Solanaceae; genus Solanum; species Solanum tuberosum. The sequence goes on from NW_006239003.1 coordinate 1,779,474, forward strand.
CCAAGTCTTGGAGGAAAGCAATCCAACACTTCAAACTAGCTAGGAGGGATCACTTGCCGGAACCTACACTTATAGTAAAAATATGAAGAATATGGGTTAGTACACAAAATGTACTAAGTATGATGACCATGCAAAACATGCTTTAAAAGGGACATTTTAGTTAGAAACCATGCATTATGCCACCTTTTTGAAATATCATGAACAATAGCATAAAAGACATACAAGACAAGCATAACATCAAGTAAGTCATAATATCACCTTTAAACAATATCAACATGAAAACCTTTACCTTGGACCTTCACCTCAAGAAACCCTTATGCTATACCTCGTGCAATGTATGGATGGCGTCCCATACCACCATCCATACTAAGGCACCACATTTAGGTCACTTAAAGTAACTTATCATTCCTTTCTTTCACCTTTGCACAATATTCATACATAAGAGGTATATCATTAATTAAGACATGACAAGGGAAAATAACTCGTAATATAACCCAAGTATAACATGCATAACATATTAAGCATTTAAGAGCCAACATTCTTTAATAACCTCATTTAGGGTACATTCATGTCACAGTCATTAGGATTTAGAGAAACTCACTATGACCCTCTCCAAGCCTACTCGTGCAATGTATAGGTAGCATCCCATACTACTACCTACACTTTGTAGAACCTGTCAAGAAACCATAATGAAATCTCACATGATGGGAAGTAAGCATTTAACCGACATAGACCATGAGAGCTTGTCATGGAATCCGGTGTCATGAGTCCCCACACCGAAAAGAGGTGGTCTACTTGCCTAAGGAAGACCGGTATATATAGCTTAATGGATCCACTAGCTTCCTATGCGGGCACATAGTTTATGGGATAAGGTAGACGATCATTGAAACTCATGCCTCACTGTCGGGGGAGTTTCCATCTAACCAAATCCGCTCGGTGCTTAGCCTACATTCCCATAGAATAGTTCATTACTTTGACATCATCACACATGAAAGGGTGCCATAAGCCTACCGATTCAAGGTACATTATTTAACACATGAAAGGGTGCCATAAGCCTACCGATTCAAGGTACATTATTTAACACATGAAAGGGTGCCATAAGCCTACCGATTCAAGGTACATTATTTAACACATGAAAGGGTGCCATAAGCCTACCGATTCAAGGTACATTATTTAACACATGAAAGGGTGCCATAAGCCTACCGATTCAAGGTACATTATTTAACACATGAAAGGGTGCCATAAGCCTGCCGATTCAAGGTACATTTAGGAAAGCTCATTAACTCCTCTTGAAAGGGTGCCATGGGCCTGCCGATTCAAGTCTCATCATTAACCTTTATGGAAAGGGTGCCATAAGCCTGCCGATTCAAGGTACATTTAGGAAAGCTCATTAACTCCTCTTGAAAGGGTGCCATGGGCCTGCCGATTCAAGTCTCATCATTAACCTTTATGGAAAGGGTGCCATAAGCCTGCCGATTCAAGGTACATTTAGGAAAGCTCATTAACTCCTCTTGAAAGGGTGCCATGGGCCTGCCGATTCAAGTCTCATCATTAACCTTTATGGAAAGGGTGCCATAAGCCTGCCGATTCAAGGTACATTTAGGAAAGCTCATTAACTCCTCTTGAAAGGGTGCCATGGGCCTGCCGATTCAAGTCTCATCATTAACCTTTATGGAAAGGTGCCATAGGCCTACCGATTCCAAGGTTCATTACTATCATTAATGGAAGGGTGCAATTAGCCTACCGATTCCGAGGTTCATTATAAGCTCGTGTGGAAGGGTGCCACTAGCCTACCGATCCGAGGATTCAACAATCGACAATATAATCATTTATATAAGAAAATGATGCATAAGCCCTACCAATTCAAGGTATACTTTATATTGAAGAATCCTTCATATTATATCATCAACATTCATGAGTGTCATCAACACATCTCTGGATTTCCATACATCTCATAACTCAAACTTTAAAGCATCGATTCATCAATTCTCCATAGTTGGACATTTTGTCAAACACCTTGAAGGCATGTAATGGAATCAAAGAGCATGGAAGATAGGGTAGTAATTATGCAACCAAATCAGTGAACAACCTACAACAACACCTTTACATTCATAACATGATCACATTATCTTCATTGAACTCTCATTCATATAATGTCATGATAACACTCCAATTTCTCATACTATGCCTTTAAGGCCCTAAGCCTCACATACCAATACACCAACAATACACCATAAACTAAGCATGAGTAACGACATACTTCAACAATCTAAAGACATTTAAACAAGTTCGATTCATATACATTCATTATCAAGCAACCCACTTTATAAAGGCATAAACTAGGAATAGAGAGAAATCATGGGTTCATGGAGTATTTTCGTCATAAATCATCATTTAAACACTAATACAATCATAATAAGTCATTAATAACCATTTGAAAACGTTTGAAGAAGGAACCCATGAGTTAGAGTGAAAACCTAGATTTTGAAGAACTTGAAACCTTTGAAAACTAACTTTGAATGGACTCTAGGGTGAAAGCTAACCCTAGATGAAGGATCACCATACCTTTGCTATGATCTTGCAAGAATTTGATGAAGAAAGCCTTGAATCCAAAGCCCTAGCTCCCACTTCTTCTTCTTCTTAATGGAGGATTGTAGAGAGGGAAATGTTTTAGGGATGGGAATTGAACTAATGGTATCTAGGAAATAATATATGTCCTTTGGAAGAATGGTCCAACACTTAGAAAAAAAAATGAGGCGGGTGAACAGTAACCACGCCTACTGGAAATTGGTTTTTCCTGCCGAACAGATTTTACGAAAATGGGCATAACTTCTTCGTTCGAACTCCGAATGAGGTGAAACGAAGTGCGTTAGGTAGCTAACTCAAAGGGCTTTCCATGGATATATTATTGGCCACCCAAATAATTTGTGTGCTAGGAGATATGACCCTTCAAAGTAGACCCTCGAAAAAGGCTTCACTTGGAAATTTCGGATTTTGATACGGTTGTTCTAAAATTCGGGTTAGACTCATTTCCCACTCAATTTGACCCCCTAAACAAGAATATGAAGTCGGATTTTCGAAAAACGAAACGGATCTTTTTATATACAGCTAAACAAGTTTCCGGTAACTTCCGAAGCACATTTTTAAGAACTTTTGGGTCAAATTCAAATATAATCATTTCATTAAGTTCTCGACTCCAAACTCACATGTGAGGCTCTAGTTTCACTCTATCATTTTCCGAGTCGTTACAGCCGACCTGTTTAGCTACTCGCCAAATGGACTTTCTGCTTGCCAACTTGAGACTTTCCACACTTTCCTCGATTTATCTGCAACATCAACACACCATTATTTATAAAAGTAAAATACTAAATTTTTACGACCTTAGGTTGCCTCCCAAGAAGCGCCTTATTTAACGTCGTGGCTCGACGTGACCTATCAGTCAAGCTTCATCACCGGGGTTTGACCTTACGCCATTAGGTAACCCTCCTTTGCTGCTAGGGCAGAGATGCGGCAGTGCGTGGTCCAATAGGTCTTCAATCACCTTGATTGATCTCAAGTGAGAACCAATTATTAGATTCAACACCTCCATGCTCTCCTTCATCGCCTCTAGCATTCTATCTTGCTCATGAAGCTTTTGGAGAATGATCAATAGCATATCATTGATACACTTTTTCTAATCACTCCTAGAGATTTCTTGCCATGAGGAAGCGGATGCTTCCCTTAGCGTTTGCACTGGTTTTCCACCTCCTTTATTTTGGAGGCCAAGTCGTTCATTTGAGATACTAGAACCTTTAACTTGGAGTCACCCTCGACTCCTTGATTTATCTCAGCCTTCTTGCCACCCCTTCCCTCAGCAATGCTAAGGTACCTGCACACAGAAACAACTAAAAAGAAAAACAAAACAAAAAGTAAAATTAGTAAAAACTACACTAAAAAGAGCAAAAACTCTAGGAAAACTACATCTTCACGAAACACCACTCCCCGGCAGCGGCACCATTTTGATGCTTATCGTGAACAATGACACTAACCTACAGTACGAGTGTCTACGATTATCGATAATATTGTAACCTAACCAAGGGTTGGGGTCGTGTCCCAAGGGAGTGGTAGTGAAAATAGTAGTTAGGCTAGAACTTTGTTCTACTTAGCTGTAGTTTGAGAAATTTTCAAATAAAAACAAAGTAAATTCAAGTGGGTGACACCAAAGTGTCAAATATCAATGCGGGTTTGTCACAAGTATAGCAAAAACAACAAAAATAAAGAGAAAATTCAAGTATGGGGAGAAGTTCTTGGGATGTGACCACAATATATATTGATATAAATCGTTGGGTACACGCTTTCGATAGTAAATTTTCAAGATAATAATGACTAGGCTAACCTTTAGATGGAAATAAGTTCCCTCTTGGGCAACTTACCCTGTTTCAAATGGATTCCTCTCGAACACCCATTAGCCGCAAGAAGGCCAGCCTACGCCTTACCCTACTCACTCTCTCAAGCTGAGTGTTAGGATATGGGACTAGGGCTCACCCTCTCGGGCTGAACCTCATGTCGACCCACTCCTTAGGCCATCAGTCTAGCGGTCTTAGTTTCGCAACCTCTCTCTCGAGCAAGCCGAAAACACATGGGTGGTTTTGTATTTGAAACTACAAACCCATTAAATTAAACCACAACCACTAGGTGAAATCACTAATAAAATACATCTCACCTATCAGTAAGCAAGACCCAACCATAATATCAACACATATTTGCTAAATCACACCCCAAGAATGGGGGTTTTTAACCACACATTAAGAAATAAGAAATTATACCTAAAATAATACTAAAATCAAATGGGTATATGAAATTAAACCTTGATTTAAGAAAAGGAAGAAGAATAGAGAAGACCCACTTCCAACTTGGGGAAGATGAACTCCTTTCTTCAAGTCTCCCAAAAACCCTCTCCAAACTTGATAGAAAAATGCAAAAGCTAATATTCTAAGTCTAAAAATTACAATAATGTTTGGATCCTCTTTAAACTAATAAAGAGCTAGTATTTATAGTTTCATAAAATAGTGTTGTGGTGGATCGTTCGGCGAGGTAAGTGGGAATCGCCAACCGACTCGGCGATTCACCCATCGTCTCGTTTGTCGCCCTTCTAGGCTTGCCTACATCTTTGCGTCCTGGGCCATTAAGCGGTATACTTCTACTTCGCAGAACTGATCGGTGATATACCGACTACTCCTTTCATCGCCTTTTTTATCCTCTTTCTTCAGGGCTTCGTGTACTAGAACAAAGGGCAAAGTATGTCCAGTAGGTGATTCGCCAAGTGTGCTTGGTGATGCTCTGGCTTCAGTTTCTTTGTTCTCTTCAGTCTTTTTGTTTCTTTTTGCGCCTAAGTGTCCATGATTCCAGTAAAACTTCAAATACTTAAAACTTGAGAGTTTTAATCAGATATTGAGAGAAAATAAGTATTTGAGGACACTATTTCTATTTAAATAATGCCCTAAATGAGTCCAATCTGAGGACTCATTAAACATTGTTTCTTGTTCTTGGGAGGTTTGGTCGACTTTTCCTCTTCTTTTTGCTATAAGATTGGATAATTTTTAGAGAATGAGGGTTCTGGGTAAGTCTGACTAAGTTATTAGCCTTAGACTGAGTAATACGACATAATTTAGGCATTAAACGACATATTTTAAGGGCCCCAACTCATAGAAAAAAGACCTAAATGACCCTAAATTAAAAGCTAACGAAGGAAATCCACCGAGGGACCTACAGACCGTTGTTTGGACTACCAACCGTCGACTGCGGTTGTGGTTCATGGTATGCCCTATAGGGCTTTACTAAAATGAGCATAAATTTTTACTCCGAGATGGGATCTTATAAAACTTGGTGGTGTTGGAAAGAAGATTGAATTATGTTTAATTTGATAGGTCATGGGCCACCTAATTCATTTTGTGCTAAAAGATGTGACCGTTTGAAGTTGACACAACAATCAATTCCCTTCAATTGGCAGCTGACCCTCACCTTCAGCCTGTAGGTCCAACCACGGACTGTACTGGTCAACTGTGGGTGGGATCAGAGACAATCAATATTTGGGCCTTAATGGCAGAACCCCACCTACGGTATGTCGGTGGTTCCGTCGGTACAGACACCAGTTTTTCTGAGAACTAGGACTTTTTTTATTTTGAGATTCGAGGTGTTACATTATCTCCCCCTTGAGAACATTCGTCCTTGAATGAAGTCTAAACAAGCTGAGTATGGACGGAAGGAGCTGCAATCCCTATCATTAAGTACAAAAACTGATATCTAACTGAATTGAGTTCCAAGAACATGCAAATATGCTAAAATGTAAGAATAACTAAGGGAAAAATATGTTAAGACTGAATTACACAAGAGTAAACTGAGATAATGGAGAGGAACTATTACGTCAAACCGAAATGGAATCTGGAGGAAAGAGGTGAGCATACTTAGACATCATGGCTGCTTTTGCTTTCCAAGTAGCTCCCTCTACAAAACTATTGAAGCCGGATAACCCAAACATTTCTTCAACAAGGAAATGTGAAAGACTAGATGAACCGCTGCTAGTTCTGCTGGCAACTCTAACTCATAAGCCACATTACCAACCCTTTTTAGGATTTTGTAAGGACCTACATATCTAGGACTGAGCTTCCCTTTCTTGCCAATCTCTTCACCCCTTCATAGGTGACACCTTCAGGAAAACCCAATCATCGATTTCAAACTCTAAGTCTCTTCTCCTCACATTTGCATAGGACTTCTGACGACTCTAGGCTGTCTTTAATCTATCTCTGATGAGTTGACCTTTCTCCATAGCCTCATGAACTGAATCAGGCCCAATCAAGGCTACTTCACCTACTTCGAACCAACCAATTGGGGACATGTATCTACGCCCACATAGTGCCTTATACGAGGCCATCTGAAGAGTGGAATGAAAGTTATTATTATTGGCTAACTCTATGAGAGGTAGGTGATCATCCCAACTACCTTTGAAGTTGATCCCACAAGCTATCAACCTGTCCTCTAAGGTTTGAATGGAACGATCTGCCTTGCAATCCGTGTGTGGATGAAATGTTGTACTGAGATTTACCTGAGTAGCTATACCTTTTTGAAACGATTTCCAAAATTGAGAAGTAAACTGAGAACCTCTATCTGAGATGATAGACAAGGGAATCCCATGCAACCCAAATATCTCATCTATGTAGAGTCTGGAATAATCCTCCACTAAATCTGTAGTCTTTACAGCCAAGAAGTGAGCAGACTTAGTGACCCTATCCACTATCACCCAAATAGAGTCAAGGTGTCTGCGAGTATGAGGTAAACCTGTAATGAAGTCCATGTTTATCACTTCCCACTTCCATGTAGGAATGTTAATCTCTTGAGTCATACCTCCTAGTATATGATGTTCTACCTTAACTTGTTGACAATTAGGACACTTAGCCACAAAATCTGCTATGTCCCTCTTCATGTCGTTCCACCAAAAGAGTCCGCGTAGGTCACGATACATATTAATGGCACTTGGATGAATGTAATACCTTGAGTTATGACCTTCAGTAAGGATCTGTTGCCTCAACTCACCCACATCAGGAACACATAAGCGACCTTGGTAACGAAGCACACAATCTCCCCACTGGGAGAAAACCTCAAATTTCTGCTGATGAACTGTACCTTTCAACTGAAGTAATATAGGATCACTATGGTGTTTTTCCTTAACCTCTGCTACCAATGAAGATTTTGATCCTTTCTGAACTATCATCCCACTATCTTATGTGTCCGTAAGGCAAACTCCTAAGTGAGCGAGCTGGTGAACATCTTTGGCTAGCTCTTTACTTTCTTTCTCAACTTGTGCTACACTACCCATAGATAGCCTACTGAGAGCATCAACCACTAGATTGTCCTTACCAGGACGATAAAGCACATTCATGTCCATAGTTCTTGAGGAATTCAAGCCATATCCTCTGATGGAAATTTATCTCTTTCTGGGTGAACACATATTAGAGGCTCCTATGGTGTGTGAACACATCAACATGAACACCATACAAGTAGTGTCTTCAAATCTATAGGGCAAATACTACGACTGCAAACTTAAGGTGATGAGTCAGGTAGTTCTTCTCATGAACCTTTAGTTGTCTAGAATGATAAGCTATGACCTTACCTCATTGCATCAACACACAACCTAAGACGTCCCTGGAGTCATCACAATAAATCACATAACCAACTGAAAAATTTGGTAGAGTCAAGAAGGAGCTATAGTCAACCTAGTCTTCAGTTCTGAGAAGCTTTTCTCACATTCATCTAACCACTAAAATTTGACCTTCTTTTGAGTCAACTTGGTCAATGGGGAAGCTATGTATGAAAATCCTTCAACAAACCTCCTGTAATAACCAACCGAACCCAAGAAAATGTTCATATCTATTGGAGAGCTGGGTCTAGGCTAGTGTTGTACTGCCTCAATTTTATGAGAATCCACTTGGATCCCTTCATTGGATAATACATGACGAAGGAAAATGATTGAATTTAACCAGAAATCACTCTTGCTAAACTTAGCGAAAAGTTGGTGATCTTTGAGAGTTTGCAGAACAACTCTTAGATGTGTCGCATGCTCCTCCTTGCTCTGAAAATAAATGAGGATATCATTAATAAAGATGATAGCGAACAAGTCCAAATATTGTTTGAACACATTTTCATTAAGTCCATGAATAATGCATGAGTATTTGTTAGTCCAAAAGACATAATTACAAATTCATAGTGACCATACCGAGTCTTGAAGGGTGTCTTCGAAATGTCACTATATCTGACTCTAAGCCGATGATAGTCAGATCTAAGGTCTATCTTAGAAAAGAACTAGCACCATGAAGAGTGTGAACAAGTCCTCAATCCTTGGGATGGGATACTTATTCTTGATGGTAACTTTGTTCAACTAACAATAGTCAATGCACATTCTGAGAGAACCATCTTTCTTTTTCACGAACAACGCTTGAGCAGCCCATGAAGAGATACTGGGTCTGATGAAGCCCTTATATAGAAGGTCTTTCAACAGCTCTTTCAATTCCTTAAGCTCAGCTAGAGTCATTCTGTAAGGAGGAATTAAACTAAGCTGGGTATCTGGAAGGAGATCTATTCCGAAGTTAATTTCCCTTCAGGAGGAACTCCAGGAAGATCTTCTAGGAACACTTCTAGAAACTCATTTACTATTAGGACTGACTCAAGAGTTGGGGTTTCAGCCTTGGAATCCTTATCCCGACCAAGATGATAGATATACCCTTTGGAAATCATTATTTTGGCCTTAAGGTAGGAGATAAATCGACCTATAGGCACTGAACTACTACTCTTCCATTCTAAGAGTGGCTAGTTTGGAAACTGAAACCAAATGATCCTAGTTCGACAATCGACTGAGGCATAACAGACATGTAACCAATCTATGCCTAGAATGATATCAAAATCTACCATTTCTAACTCTACAAGATTGTTGAGGTAACTTTTTGAGAGACTGTGACGGGGTAATTTCTGTATACCTGTCTAGCTATAACTGGGTCACTAACTGGAGTAGAGACTGAGAAGGGTTTTGCGAGAGTTTCTGGACAGACACCGAAGTTTACTGCTATATAGGGAGTTATAAAAGATAATGTAGCCCTTAGATCTAACAATCTATAAACATCTAAATGAAATATTCGTAATGTACCAGTGACCACATCAGGAGAATCTTCCTGGTCCTAGCGAGCTTAAAGAGCATACAACTTGATCTGGTGCTGACCGCCACCAGTACCAAACGAAGCACCCCACTAAGTTGGGTGACCTGCTGGTACTATTTGAGTTGTAGAATGAGACCTATTGTTGTTACCTCCTTGCCCCTAGCTAGAAGAAATGCAATCCTTCAACCTATTGACAGACTGACCACACCCAAAGCACCCTTCCTTGCTTGCAAGATGATGAGTCCACAAATTGGACTCATTTAGGGCTTTATTTTGATAGAAATAGTGTCCTCAAATGCTTATTTTGTCTCAATATCTGATGAAAACTCTAAAGTTTCAGGTATTTGAAGTTTTGGTGGAAGCATGGACACTTAGGCGCAAAAAGGAACAAAAAGAACGAATAAGCTGAAGCCTGGACATCGCCAAGCACAGTTGGAGATTCGCCGAAGGGACGCACTCCGCCTCTTGTTCCAGTACGCGAAGCCTTGAAGAAGCATGATAAAAAAGGTGATGAAAGGAACAATTGGCGTTTCACCGAATAAATCCGCGAAGCAGTACTATGTCACCCAATGACACAGAGCACGACAATGCTGAAGGTTAGTGCAAGACGGCGACGAACTACACCAAAGGGTGAATCGCCGAGTTAATCGGCGATTCCGACTAACCTCACCGAATGATCCGCCAACACTATTTTCTGAAGCCTAAAAATACTAAACTTGTCATTAATTTTTGACATAGTCGAACATTAATTTTAATTTCCACAATAGAATAGTACTTTTTGGTGTTTTTCTCTCAAGTTTGGAGAGCGTTTTGGGAACTTGAAGAAAGGAGTTCATTTTCCCCAAGTTAAAAGTGGGTCTTCTCCATTCTTCTTCCTTTCTTAAATCAAGGTTTAATGTCTTATACCCATTTGATTTTAGTATCATTTTAGGTGTAGTTTGTTATTTCTTGATGTGTGGCTAAAAACCCCTATTCTTGGGGTGTGAATTAGCAAATATGTGTTGATATTGTTTTTGGGTCTTACTTTCTGATAGTTTAGATGTATTTTAATGGTGATTTTACCTAGTGGTTGTGGTTTAATTTAATTGGTTTGTAGTTGCAAATACAAAACCACCCATGTGTTTTTGGCTTGCCCGAGAGGGAGGTCGCGAAACCAAGACCACTAGACTGATGGCCTAAGGAGTGGGTCGACATGAAGTTCAGTCTGAGAGGGCGAGCCCTAGTCCCATATCCTAACACTAAGCTCGAGAGAGTAAGTGGGTAAGGCGTAGGCTGGGCTTCATGCGGCAAATGTGTGTCTGAAAGGAACGCATTTGAAACGGGGCAACTTGTCCGAGAGGGAACATATTTCCATCTAAAGCTTAGTCTACTTAGTATTATCTTGCAAATTTCCTATTGAAAGCATGTACCCAATGATTTATCTCAACTTGTATTGCGGTCACACCCCAAGAACCCTTCCCCATACTTGATTTTCTTGTTATTTTTGTTGTTTTTACTACTTGTGAGAAAACCCCCCAAATTGATATTTGACACTTTTGTGTCACCCCCTTTAATTTACCATATTTTTAATCGTTAATGTCTTTAGCTATGACTAGTTAGAACTAAATTTTATTTTTCTATTAATTCTCAAAACCACTCCCTTGGGACACGACCCCAACCTTTAGTTGGATTACTATATTATCGACGATCGTAGTACAACCTCCATACCCGTAGGTTTATTGTCGTTGGTCACGATAAGCATCAAAATGGCGCCGTTGCCGGGGAGTGGTGTTACTTGAGAATTCTTAGTTGTAGTGTCACTAACCTTACTTTTAGTTTTGTTTTTCGCTGAGTTGTCCATTTAGATGAGCATGGATGAGAAGAGTACTGGCATATTGGTTGAAATGAGCCAAGGAGTCCAAAAGGACCGCACGCTGACCGCACTGGCATCTCAGCTAAACGATTTGGCCACCAAAATCTCCGAGGTGGAAGTTCAATGCAACAACAAGGGGAGGTATAAACCACCTCATGAGCAAAGAAAGTTTAGAGATGGAGGGAAAAATCGTGTCGAGGACACACTCCAAATCATTCTCCAAAAGATCACCGATAAAGATCGGGTGTTGGAAAAAATGAAGGAGAATATTGAAGTGTTGAATCAAATGATTGGATCTCACTCTAGATCAATCCAGCTAATCAGCTCACTCCTGAGTTTTGCAGTGACGCATCTCCACCCAAATGACATATTGGGGGCACCTAGTGACACTAGGGCCATCCCCAATAACGGAGAATGAGACAGGACTTGCGTCGTGCCACTACGTTAAGTAAGGTGCTTCTTGGGAGGCAACCCAAGGTGATATTGCTTTAAGTTATTCTGTTCAAATAATGGTGTGCCGATTTTGTAGGTTAAAGCGAGGAAGGTGTTGAAAAGTGCAAGTTGGTGAACTAAGGAACCGGTTGGCGAATCACTTAATCTATCGGCGATTCCGATTTAATCCGCCGTTGTGACCCCAAATTAAGAGATGTCTTGTAAAACTCGGCAAGATGAGTACGCATTTGGCGCGTTGCCGAGTTGATCGGCGACAAGACTAACGTCGCCGAATGGCCGAGAACTGAACGGTTATATAAAGGCCAAAGGTCAAATTTTTGAATCTCTCACTTTCCCTAGTTTCAAACTCCTCAAAATCACACCAAAGGTACTTTTTCTTAGACTTTTACCTTACATTAGTGTTTTAGTCGGTGATTAGTTCTTGGGGTTGGATTTCGTTGCTACCTAGCGTTTGAAAAAGCAATTTGATCAGCATCAAAGGTTAGTCTCTAAAACTCCGAAATTATTTTTGATAATTTTGCACTCTCTTGCAATTATAATATTAGGATGATGTGTGCTGAGCCTCTCTGATATAAATAGGGTGTTGTGATGCTATTGTTGATTAGAAAATTTTGCCTGAAATGCTTTAATAGTCGAATGCCTTAGTATTTGTGCTTTGAATTGAATGAACTTGAAATGGGTGTTGTGAAATCATTGTTACGTTGGTTGTGCTAAATAACGAAAATGAAGTGGCCCATATTTGTGCTAAATAACGAAAATTTCTTAATAAATGAATGGGTGACAACATTCCTAAGGGTGATCGTAGTTAAATAGCCAAATTTGTTAAAACCGAAAGAAGTCTAAGTATTTCGGAATAATGGGAAGTATGGGTCTTGTGTAAATTTCGTGTATGCATGCTTTGATTTCGTTCCCAGGGCTTGTAAGGTCGATTCTAAGAAGTGGGTTGAAATATAGTCATGTTGAATCATACGGAGAGATGGGTCGTGCTCGCCAAATGCCTCGACGGTTCGCTACTGGTCTTAGATCTATCTTCATTCATGTCCATAGTGCTGAGAGATATGTAACTTTGGCAAACAGATTCGTGATCGCCTAAAGTAGTCGGCGACTCGCCGATAGGACTGTAGACCGTCCTTTGCATGCCCCTTTGCCCTCTTTCACTGTATCTTTTGGCGGACAACTTCGACATCGCCGAAAGTAGTCGGCATCTCACAAAATAGACTTTTTCATCGCTATGTTGCCGAGATTTCAAGATAATCCCTTCAGCGAGTTCAACCTAGCTCGCCAAAGGGATTTGGTGACTCGCAGACTAGATCAGAGAGTACTTCTATAATAAGATTCTCTGTGTTTGTGTTGAGTTTCGCCTAATCTCTTGATCTTTTGAAAATATGGTATGCACAAACTTAAACGAGCCACCTCAAAAAAAGACAAAGGGAATTACAATCAATGAAAGAGGATCACGTCTTTCACAGAAAAGAACGCAAGATCTCCCACTGGGAGATAAAGGCAAACGAAAGAAGCATACCACTAGAAAAGGGTCAGCTATTGAGCCAGACTTTTCTGAGCTGGAAGATGAACAACCCTTGATTCACTGACATAATAGGCTCAGGGATAGACCTCAATCAACACCTATCAGAGTTACATCAACTGCAACTCCTCCGACAACCGAATCAGTGCCAAACCCGACACCACCTTCAGTGGCCCCTGCACTCCCCGTAGCTCCACCTCCACCCAGATTGTTGAACAGATTGAAAAGAGATGGTTAATGAACCATTCTAGAAGAAAAGTTACTATCTGTGGAGGGTTTGCAAGGTAAGCATGCTGAGGTGCTTGACATGCTCAACTATCATGAGTTCGAGCAGTTCACTAGGCCACGAGACATTTACATCCCTTCCTGGGTTCGGGAATTCTACTTAGCCTATGGGGAGTTGGTCCCAAAAAATAAGAAAAAGGCTAGTAAATTCCGACCGATGAAGTCGGTTATGGTTAGATACAAGGAGGTAGAGTGTCACATCAAGCATATTAATGTTGTACTAGGTCGACCGCAGCACTAGGTATTGCCCTACTAGGGTTTGCCTATCACTCCATCCCTGGATGATTTGAAGGGCTGGTTAGCTCCGATGATTTTTTACATCACCTGAGGTGGTTGGGTGTGGGAGCTCCGATCGAAAAGACAAATATGAACATCACCTCGCAGTACTGGTTTGGCTTCATCAGAGCACTATCATGCCATCCCAGAACGAGTCCATTCTATGTCATCCTAAGGCACCTTGCCTTGGTTCTATCATGGCCAGGAGGCGGATCGACCTGGGACTGCAGGTTTCATAGGAGATGGCTATGAGAACCAAACAGACACATACATCTCTGCCTTTTCCTATTTTGATCACCGAGTTATGTCGGCGTGATGGAGTACCCCGAGATCCTGCCAGCGATAAAGAGGTCACCACGTCTTCTTCCCCCGATATCCGGTGTATAGAGGCTGAGTTCATACGAAAGGAGGTTGACAGGAAAAGAGTAGCCCTAACATACACTTCTCCAGAGATTGATGTTGACTCATTGCCAGCAGAGGCATACTCATCTACCCCGGCTTTAGAGCCTTCAGGTATACCCGCTCCTTCTCCCCCTTCACATACTTCAGGTACATCATCTTCCTCCCAGCCTGCCAGGATCACTCAGGCCATGGTCCTGACGATGGGGCAGTTGACCTATTCAGTTGATGTGAGAGCTACCCGACTGGGGAGGTCTATTCCAGGGATGATCGATAGGTCCATACTAGCAGCACTTACCCCACTTCAGACCTCTGTCGATGCCCTGACAGTGAGAGTCACTGCTTGCGAAAGGAGACAGGGGGAAGCCTCTGAGGTGGTGGCTTTAAAAGTCGAGATTGCGAGTTTGAGAAAGGACGTAGACTACCTTAAGTCTACTGACTTCATTTCATTAATAAAGAGGGTAGATGATGAGGATGCTCCTGGGATCACCGGAAATGTGCCGTGGGACGACGCAACACATGCATAATCGGATGCATAGACTGATGAGGAGTTGATATCAGTGCATGTTGAGGAGACACAGGAGAGCAGAGATGAGGGAATATTCAGAGACTTACCAGATCTTATAGAGATGATTGTGCAGCCTGTGATCCAGACATTGCCGACTGAGACACCCACAGCAGCTCCTAGCGGATCTGGAACTGCTATTCAGTTTAAGGCTACTCTAGGCACTGATGCCATATACAGACTGCTCCATCAGCCACTGAGACCCCGATAGAGAGAGAGAATCCATAGACATGACCTTTCTTCACCCCCTCTCTGTCTTATTATATTTTCCAATTTTGATACTGTCATTTGTATTTGAGGACAAACGGTCTTATTTGTGGTAGGGTGAGGCCCACCTTGTTTTGCTTGTTTCAGATACTTGTGTTTTGTGACTATATTTGGGTTGTCTATTTTTAATTGTGTTTTTAAAACTGCTTTGCGATTGTTTGAGCTTGTGGCTCCGTTTTCGTTATTTTTAATTGCAAAATGATTTTGACCCTTCCAAAAAAATTTCATTTTTCAAAAAAATTCGCCACCTCTTGTGTTGAAAGTGGTTGTTCTTGTACAAAAATTTGAGTCTCAATTTTGATCAATACCGATGACTTGAATAGTACTCTCAATTGAACGAACATGAATGTACGGCTATGATGAGGCCAAATGAAGTTGCATAAACAATATGTGAACTCTTTGCATCTCGTTGTGATTAGCCATTTATCAAATTGATTCTCTTGTAATGACCATTGCACACTAGCGAAAGTGTGTAGTCTTGTTTCACTTAAGTGTCGATGCCTTGTGTGATTAGCTTGCTTTGAACAATGCATGAATAAACCCTGAATTTTCCCTGTTAGTCTGGTTGATCTAGAAAGGTGTCCTCTTGAGATGATCTTAGGCAACTTTAAAGAGTGTGAGCCAAATTTAACATATACCTCTTTTATGGTCTACCCGTGAGCGTGTAAAACTCTTTTGAACACTCTTTGAGCCTTACCTTTCTTTGGAAGAACATTGATGAACCCTAGACCTTACTTGACCCACTACCTATAATCCTCTTGATATGTGGTTTAGTGAATAGCCAACTTAGGCCAAAAGCCTAAGTTGGGGGTGTGGTGAAAAAGGAAAGGAGAAGTCAAGAAGTGCAAGAAAAATCTCCCTTAACCCATGGTGTTGCGGAAAAATGGAAACCCTCCATCTAAAAAAAAACTGTGGAATAAAGTACAAAAGAAATCGGGTATCCAAACAATCCATGGAGGTGAATAGAAAGATGACTTAGAAGCACTAGAAAAAATAAGTGATAAAGGAGAAGAAGGGAATGCTTTTAGAATACCACATCTTACGAGGAAGAAGTCACTGAGCCTAAATTAGCATACCTTTGCACTCAACCCCATTACAAGCCTTAGAAAGACCTTTTTGATCTTGAGTGAGGCAAACCAAAAATCGATTAGAAAATAAGGGCAAACCTATGGGTGAAGACATGCATTGTGTTCCTCTTTTTGAGTGTGAGCGTTGCATCTGATTCCTGATCATTAATTAATTAACCACTTTGTGTGAATGAGGAATCATTCTTTATGTGAGGGCATTTAGATACTTTTTGTTGAGCTTGAACTTGCACAAGTAGCAAGTATTACGAGCATGAGAATCTTTGGTAGTGGTGTGTCACAACTTGAATCTTTGAGTACACAAGTGATCTTTGCTTAAGTAATTGGACTCTTGTTGTGTATGTTCATGATTTAGTCTTGTGTAGCACTATTTGAGACACCTTGTTGAATAGCTGAACTTGAGTTTGCTTGAGGACAAGCAAAGTTTAAGTTGGGGGTGTTGATGAGTCCACAAATTGGACTTATGTAGGGCTTTATTTTGATAGAAATAGTGTCCTCAAATGATTATTTTGTCTCAATATCTGATGAAAACTCTTAAGTTTTAAGTATTTGATGTTTTGGTAGAAGCATGGACACTTAGGCGAAAAAAGGAACAAAAGGCTGAAAAGAACGAAGAAGTTGAAACCTGGGCATCAGCAAGCACACTTGGCGATTCGCCAAAGGGACGCACTCTGCCTCTTGTTCCTGTACACAAAGCCCTGAAGAAGCAGGATCAAAAAGGCGATGAAAGGAGCAGTCGACGTTTCACTGGATAGATCCGTGAAACAGTACTATGTCGTCTAACGGCATAGAGCACGACGATACTGAAGACTAGTGCAAGACGACGATGATCTACACCAAAAGGTGAATCGCCGAGTTAATAGGCGATTCCGACTAACCTCGCCAAATGATCCGCCAACACTATTTTCTGAAGCCTATAAATACTAAACTTGTCATTAATTTTTAAAAGAGTCGAACATTAATTTTAATTTCCACAACAGAATAGTACTTTTTTGTATTTTTCTCTCAAGTTTGGAGAGGGTTTTCGGATCTTGAATAAAGGAGTTCATCTTCCCCAAGTTGGAAGTGGGTCTTCTCCATTCTTATTCCTTTGCTTAAATCAAGGTTTAATTTCTTATACCCATTTGATTTTAGTATCACTTTAGGTGTATTTTGTTATTTCTTGATGTGTTGCTAAAATACCCTATTCTTGGGGTGTGATTTAGCAAATATGTGTTGATATATTTGTTGGGTCTTGCTTGCTGATAGGTTAGATGTATTTTAATGGTGATTTCACCTAGTGGTTGTGGTTTAATTTAATGGGTTTGTAGTTGCAAATACAAAACCACCCATGTGTTTTCGGCTTGCCCGAGAGGGAGGTCGCGAAATCAAGACCACTAGACTGATGGCCTAAGGAGTGGGTCGACATGAGGTTCAACCCGAGAGGTAAGCTTAGTCCCATATCCTAACACTCAGCTCGAGAGAGTGAGTGGGTAAGGCATAGGCTGGCCTTCATACGGTAAATGG
>NW_006239003.1:1797445-1812697 GCF_000226075.1 Solanum tuberosum
TTTTTACTACTAGTGACAAAACCCCCAATAGATAGTTGACACTTTTGTGTCACCCCCTTTAATTTACTATCTTTTTAATCGTTAATGTCTTTAGCTACGACTAGTTAGAACTAAATTTTATTTTTCTATTAATTTTCAAAACCACTTCCTAGGGACATGACCCCAACCTTTAGTTGGGTTACTATATTATCGACGATCGTAGACACTCGTACCGTAGATTAGTGTCGTTGGTCATGATAAGCATCACAAGATGCTCTATCGGATGGTTCTTCCCATACTTTGGGCAAGTTGGAAAAGTCCGATTACTTGAAGCACTCCCCTGTGACTTAGATCCTGGTGCCCTACTTTTCTGATCCTATCAAAACTTGGGGGATGGAGCACTAGCTGATGAAGGTGGTGGGGATATAGAATTTTGCTGAAACTGTGAGCGATTTCCACCGCCTGACTTTTTCTATGAGTATTCATAATTTCCTCTTCTTGTTTTCCTTAGCCAATTACCTAAGATTATCTCCCTCAACTTGTTGGGCATGAGTCATGAGTCTTGAGATATCCATACCCCTAGAAGCAGATAATTCCTGCAATCGGTCTTCACAAGATCGGATACCCCAAGCAAGAACTTACTTATTTATGCCCTTGGATCGACAACCATGTGTGGAGCATACTTGGAGAGCTGGGTGAACTTCATCCCGTACTCTTGGACCAACATTGAACACTGATTCAAGTTCATAAACTCTCGTTCCTTAGCTTCTATCAACTCCCTTGGGAAGAACCTGTCAAGAAAAGCTCCAGTAAAACAATCCCAAGTCACAGGAGCTGCATCCGCACCCCTGTTTTATTTCCATTAAGTAACCAAATATGAGCCACATCTTTAAGTTGATAGGATGCGAATTCAACACTCTCAGTACCAGTCACTTGCATTACCCAAAGAGTCTTCTTAACCTCATCAATGAAGTTTTGTGGCTCCTCACAAACCTTCGACCCTAGAAACTCAAGAGGATTCATCTAAACAAAGTCTCGGACCCTAGATGTAGCTGATATACCATTAGTGTTTGTAGGAACTATGGCATGCTGATTGTTCTGATTGGTTACACTCTAGTCAATAGATGGATCACATTCTGAAATTCTACATTTCTAACCTCATGGTTCGGGACTGGAGGAACTGCATTAGCATTCTGTGTGTGAACTCTACAAGGAAGCATGATCTGAAATACATAACTATGGATTAGAAAGGAGAAGTTTAATCATACCCACGGACGTTAAAAATAGCAAAGAAAGTGAAGTTTTTCTTAAAACACTTTGTAGCCTCTCCCTCATAGATGTGGCGCGCTTCACACCCATGAAAAAGACTCTACTTAGTGTAGTTTTCATACATCCTAGGACTCTTGAACCTAATGCTCTGATACAAAGTTTGTCACACACCGTAGCTATCCCCTTGATGTAACACGGGACCTAGGATCACGAGTGACCCCAAGCTAACCCTGAATCCGGCATATCATGAACATACTGCAAAAAATAGCTAAGTAAAATGAACTAATGCGGAAGCTAAATTAATAAATATCTGATGTGGGGACAAAACCCAAATAGTATGAACATAAAGAACCCTAGAGTTTAGTGATAACTGGAACAACCACTTAACCACTCAAGCTTAATCTACTACTATGTTTGAAAATCCCCTAACGAAGTTGATGTTGGGACATGCCCCCAGCTAACTCTCACAAAACTGAACAGTAAAAGTAAAGACTAAAATGAAAGCATGTTTATTATCCTCGGAATATGAGGACTCACCACTGAAGCTGCTAAGTGCGGACCGAGAATCGATCTAAGCGTGATCTGGATGCTGAGTACCTGAACCTACATCATGAAAGGATGTAGTTGTCACGCCCCGAAATAGGGGGCATAACTGGCACTCGATACCCTAATACATCGAGTTACCTACAGAAACAAACTAGCTAAACCAAACTTGTGAGGCAAAAAGATTGGGCAGCACATCCTCTAAAAAGTGAAGTCTGGACCTAGAGGTCATGACCTGAAAGAGAATAACCATACAAACAATGGAAGACAAACCGAAAAAATAAATAAAGATGTACTATCTAGTCGACGAGGCCACAACCGAAAATATACCTACTTACACACACCTATATATACATGCCAAGACTATTGGCTAGAGGTTGAAACATACAAAAAGAAAACCCAGAATATTGTGTCCACAATAGCCTCCATGAGTGACATAAGCACTGTCGGGACAAGCCCCCGACTATACCTAAACTGTACAACAAAAGTAAACATCCTCTGAAAGCCCCAGGATAAGATGGAGCTTACCAACTCATAGCTGAACCTGAATCCTAGCGGGTGGGTCGATTACAGTCCCTGCTAGTACCTGCTCACACAAAATAAAAAGCAGCGTCCCCAGGCAAAGGGATGTCAGTACGAATAAAAATGTACTGGAAAGTAAAGGAAAAAGTAAAATCATAAACATTTACTGTAAAAGGGTAATAGAGATACCACCTGAAACTAAAACACAAATAATCTTTATGGCTAACCTTTACCCCCCTGTTACTTAAATATGCATGGTATTCTCATATAATCGTATGTCGTGAATATATACATATATATATATATATGTAAATGCATGACATACCCAACCAAATGCAAGCAATGGTGGTGCTTTCCGGTAGCGAACCAGCATTATGTTCGCCAATTTGTGGCCATCTGTGTCTCATACGTATAAATATAGGCAATAGGCCCCATACCTCCCGATTGCAGCTCGGGAGTAGAATGCATAGTATGTCATGTCATGGATTTATACCACCTATTAGGTATTGTTGTCATGTTGCTAATCTTGGCCCATTTGTAGTCTTGTTGTCATAACCCCATAATAACTTTCATATAACATATAACAATCTCATGGAACTTGATATGTTTTTCCAAATAAGCTTGAAAAGTTAACTCAAATTTTAGAAGGATAACCTAACCTTGTTGATATTCATAACAAGTTTAAGGTGACTTACTTACTTCCTAACTTGGTTCCTAGATAATTTATAAAAGAAGTATTTCAAAAACCAAGTGTTCTAATAGTTTACAATTAAATTATATTTGAGAGTCTTCAAGGTCTTGAGCTACTTTAAAGGTTTTCTTTACTAATAACCTTAGTGGAGAAAGAGGGCTGGTCACAAGTAGTAAGGGTCTCGCGTGATATTTTAATTCACATCATCCAAGGAAGAATACGAATTCATATGTGCGGACATATAGTCAAGGAAACTGATAAAATGACGTGTAGATGTCGAACACTCTATAGTGAAATATCAAAATAACATAGTCATGAAAATAATTCAGCTGAAATCCCAATGCCTTTCACTGAAGGTCTTTCTAGCAAGAGAATAGAAAAATATCACATTCGGCGTTTGAGGAATTTCCCAGGAGTGGTGCTAAAATGAGGGATGTAGCTTCGCCTTAACATACCTTTTCAATGAACACTCGAATTGACGAAGCTTCTTCATGAAAGTTGTTCCTTACGTCCTAAACTTCGCAAACACTATATATACACAGCTAGTACACACCTATAAACACTTCATAATTGTTCTTAAATCGGCAGATTTTTCAAATGGCCTCAACTTGATGAAATGTCCGTAGAACTTCATAAAAACATTCATAAAAGAGTCTTGAGATGATTACCTTAGTTAACCAAGTGTAAACCTTAAAGAAACACCAATAACTACAAATTTATATCTTCAAAAACGTACTCCAAACTCAGCTAATAGAAGGGGAACACAATTACCACGTGTAAAGATCACATTTCTAGACATGGGGGCTATCTGTAATGGTAGAAATCGTCGAAAACTGACCTTCATCATGGAAGTACTCCATAGGAACCTTCTCTTAAGCTTTCTTTCTGGTTTAGAAGTAAAATAAAATGTTTTCATGGCTTAAAACGTTGAGTAAGCCGACATACCACATTTTTAACCCGACCCTGATCTGACCCGGATTCTGCCTTGGTAGTCCGTAGTAAAGCCCTCATAACTTTTTACTCCAATGTCGGTTCGATACGGGGTTTTATGTGTTGCAAACTAGACTCATAGGCCTTCGATTTAATGGGTGATAGGCCTTCTAACTCTTTGTATATTGGGAGAAAACATCCAAGACATTTGTCCCAAAGTTAAGAAAATATTATTAGAGAAACTTCGATAACTTTTACCGACTTTAGTTTCACTAATTTTCTTGACTTCCAAACTTAAAATACGACCGTTGTGCTATTATAATACTTCATAACATACTATTCTTATCATGCTTTACATTCATAGGCTTATCCACAAGGTATGGGACAAGTTAAACCTTTCAAACAGGCGAAGTTCTACCCGAGCCATTTCTTTTATCATGAACTTGGTTTGAGGGGTCCCTTTGACCTAAACCTTTAGTTTGGTTCCTTGATATTGCCACCTACTTGCAATCTTAATCTCCAATGTACGATACAAAGTCATATACATCCTCATAGAGCCATGCCATACTACACCGCATATATTATGCACGATTAGAGAAAAAGTACGGGATCTTACATTCTCCCTCCTTATGAACATTCGCCCGCGAATGGATCTAAACAATTACTTGGTTGTATTTTCTTTGTTTTCTCATAGTACTTTATTTACGAGTCTATATTTGTAATAGTTGCAAACCTGAAGTCAAATTCTGAAAGTTTTAACTACTAATCTTTGCATAGCTATCTCGTAAGAAGACATATAAATTTCACCTTCAAGCTATTTAAAATATAACTAAGTCGTTGTGAAGAAATAATTGCCAAGTGACTCACCTTAAGTCGTGAACAGTTGGGGGGTACTCCTTCCTCATTTCCTCTTCCGCTACCCAAGTCATTTCCTCAACGTTGTTATTTCTCCATAACACTTTCACAGAAGCTACATCTTTATTTCGAAGCTTTCTTACATGCCGATCTAAAATCGCTATTGGTACCTCTGCATAAGATAAATCCTCAGTGACACAAATATTTTCAATGGGCATAATACGTGAAGGATCTCCAATGCACTTCCGCAACATAAAACATGAAATACAGGATGAACTGCTTCCAATTCTGAAGGCAAATCAAGCTCGTATGACACCATACCGATCTTTCGAATAATCTTGTATAGTCCAACGTACCTAGAACTGAGCTTCCCTTTCTTTTATGAATCGCATGATGCCCTTCATAGGCGATTCTTTCTGGAAAACCCAATCTTCTACCTCAAACTCTAAGTTCCGTCGGTGAACATCTACATAAGAGTTCTGTCGACATTGTGATGTATGAAGCCATTCTCTAATAAGCTTAACCTTTTCAATCGCTTGTCGGACTAGATTAGGACCTAGCAAATATGCTTCCCCGAGCTCAAACCAACCGATTGGGGACCTACAGTTCCGCCTGTACAGTGCTTCATAAGGAGCCATCTAAATACTAGCTTGAAAGTTGTTATTATAAGCGAAGTAGATAAGAGGTAGATGTTGATCCCAACTTCCTTTAAAATCCAATACAGAAGCACGTAACATATCCTCAATCGTCTGAATAGTACGTTCTGCCTATCCATCAGTTTGTGGATGAAAAGTGGTGCTAAGATTTACCTGAGTGCCTAGACCTTTCTAAGACGATCTCCAAAAATGTGCTATAAATTGAGCTCCTCGATCTGAGCTAATAGATAATGGAACTCCGTGAAGGCGAACGATCTCCTGAATGTAAAGCCTAGCACAATATTCAGCTGAATATGTCATCCTAACTAGTAAGAAATAAGCAGATTTTGTCAGCCTATAGATAATTACCCAAATGGAATCAAACCTTA
Organism: Solanum tuberosum; assembly: GCF_000226075.1. Classification (NCBI taxonomy): domain Eukaryota; kingdom Viridiplantae; phylum Streptophyta; class Magnoliopsida; order Solanales; family Solanaceae; genus Solanum; species Solanum tuberosum. The sequence continues at coordinate 1,803,259 of NW_006239003.1, forward strand.
GTGAAGTACGAGGCAAACCAGTGATGAAGTCCATATTTATCATATCCCATTTCCATAACAGAAGCTCAATCTACAGTGTTAGGCCACCAAGCCTCTGATGCTCTGCTTTAACTTGTTGACAGTTGGGACATTCAGCTACCATCTCCGCAATATCTTTTCCATGCCATTGCACCAATAGATCTGTAAAAGGTACTGATACATCTACGTCGCTCCAAGGTTAGATGCATATCTACAATAATGGGCCTCTGAAAGAATATTTGTACGGAGCTTCCTAACTGCCGATATATATAAGCGATCCTGGTATCTAAGGACTCCATCTCTAGTTAGCTCAAATAAGGGGTGTTGCTACTGTGGAATCTTTTCCCTCAATTTCCTAAGCTCAGGATCTTCATGTTGCCGCATTTTCACTTTAGTCACAAAGGAAGATTCTGCCATATTCTTAACGTAACACCTCCGCCTCCTGCATCTACCAAGCGTACTTGCAAATTAACTAGATGGCATATGTCTTTTGTAATTCCAGCCTTATCAGCTTCAACATGACTTAGACTACCCATGGACTTCCGGCTGAGCGCATCAGCAATAACATTAGCTTTGTTGGGATGATATAAAATGTCAACATCGTAGTCTTTTAATAATAATAGCCATCTCCTATGTCGTACGCTCAACTCCATCTGCTAAAGTAAATATTGAAGACTCTGGTGATCGGTGAACACATCTATATGAACCCCATATAGATAATGTCGACAAATTTTTAGGGCAAAGACAACTGTAGCCAACTCAAGATCGTGTGTGGGATAATTCTGATCATGCATCTGCAACTGTCTAGATGCGTATGCAATAACCTTACCATGCTGCATAAGAACACAACCTAGGCCAATTCTTGAGGCATCACAATAAACAACATAGCCCTCATTACCATCTGGAAGAGTTAGGACAGGTGGAGTGGTAAGCCTTTTTTTTAGTTCATGACAGCTCTGCTCGCATGCCTAGGTCCACTGAAACTTCGTTGCCTTATGCGTCAATTTTGTTAGTGGTGCAGAAATATAAGGGAATCCCTCCACAAACCTTCGGTAATACACCGCCAAGCCTAAAAAGTTGCAAACCTCCGTCACATTCAAGGGCCTAGTCCAAGTCATCACTGCTTCAATCTTTTGTCCATCAACCTTAATACCTTCACTTGTAATAACATGACCAAGAAAAGCTGCTCAGGTAAGCAAAAAATCACATTTAGAGAATTTAGTATATAACCTGCAATCTTGGAGAGTCTGCAATACAGCTCGCAAGTGGTCTGTATGCTCTGCTTCCGACCGTGAATATATAAGAATATCATCAATAAACACAATCACAAATTCATCCAAGAATGGTTTGAAGACCCGATTCATATTGTCCATAAAAGCTGTTAGGGCATTTGTAAGCCCAAAAGATATGACAAGGAACTCAAAATGGTCATACCTCGTCCTAAATGCTATTTTTGGGATATCAACTTCCCTGAAAGCTGCGAACCTCCGTCGGATTCAAGGGCCTCGGCCAAGTCATCGCTGCTTCAATCTTTTGTCCATCAACCTTAATACCCTCACTTGTAATAACATGACCAAGAGAAGCTACTGAGGTAAGCCAAAAATCACATTTAGAGAATTTAGCATATAACCTGCAATCTTAGAGAGTGTGCAATACAGCTCACAAGTGGTCTACATGCTCTACTTCTGACCGTAAATATATCAGAATATCATCAATTAACACAATCACAAATTCATCCAAGAATGGTTTGAAGACCCGATTCATAAGATCCATAAAGGCTGCTGGGGCATTTGTAAGCCCGAAAGACATGACAAGGAACTCAAAATGGCCATACCTCATCCTAAATGCTATTTTTGGGATATCAACTTCCCTGACTCGCATTTGATGGTAACCAGACCGCAAGTCAATCTTGGAAAAGCATTTGGCACCTTGTAACTGATCGAATAAGTCATCAATCCGTGGAAGAGGATATTTATTCTTTATAGTGACTTTATTTAGTTGTCTATAGTCAATACACATCCGCAAGGATCCATCTTTCTTTCGAATAAAGAGCACTGGGGCACCCCATGGGGAAGTACTTGGCTTGGTAAATCCTTTATCGAGTAAGTCCTTCAGTTGTTCCTTCAATTCTCTTAGTTCTGCAGGTGCCATTCTATAGGGAGGAATCGATATAGGTTGTGTATCAGGAAGCAAGTCTATAGCGAAATCAATTTCTCTATTTAGGGGAATTCCTGGAAGATCATCAGGGAATGCCATTGGAAATTCATTCACGATAGGAATTGACTGAATAGTCATGTGCTCCTTATCAATATTCTGTACATTAACCATATCGTATATGCAGCCTTTAGCAATCAACTTCTGAGCCCTGAGGTATGAAATAAACTTACCCTTAGGTGTGGCTGCATTACCCTTCCACTCAAGGACTGGCTCACCTGAAAACTAAATCGGACTATCTTTGCACGACTATCAATATTAGCATAGCAAGTTGCCAACCAATCCATACCCATGATAACATCAAAATCTAGCATTATCAACTCAACTAAATCAGCGGAGGTCGGACGATCATTAATTAATACCGTACAACCCCGATAGACACGACTAGCTAAAGTATAATAACCAACCGGTGTAGTCACCTCAACTGGTTGTGGAAACAACTCAGATTTCATGTCAATCTTACTACCAATAATGCGTAAACAGCTTGAGAAGATATCATCAATATACCTGTAACAACATCAGGGGATGCCTCTGAATCTTGTCGTCCTGTTAGTGCATTAAAGTGATTCTGAACACCTTTCGAACCTGTATCTTTTTCACCTCTCCCTCTACCACGACCATGAGTAGACTGTGGTCCTGGGGCACAGACTAAGGGTGAAGATGTTGTTGTGGATCTTGAAGGCTGAGCTAGATTACCTCTACTCAACCTCGGGCACCAACTAATAAAATGTCATGTCTGCCCACAATGATAACATGCACCTTAACCCTTCTACACTACCCAGTGTGCGGCTTACCGCACTGTGTACAATGAGTAGTGGGATGTCTTACCTGTACGAAACGATCATGTCAACGACCTTTAGGCTTGCCTGAGCTATGACCTGGTCTCACTGACTATAACGATCAAACCGCGGTCCCTACACCTGTGGTGAGACACTACCCGCTGGCCGAGATGGATATCGATGGAAAGGGGGCCTAAAATCACCATGTGGCTCCCTATAAGGCCCCTTAGTACGGGCCCTCTTACTCTACTCCCTATCCCTTCGAGTATCACAAATCCATTTAGAAAGGTCCTCTATAGTCTGAGCGAAAGCCTGTATGCGGGATATATCTACATCATCTGATAGGGATGCTACCCTACAATCTTTGATCAAATGATCTGGCAAACCATCAACATAACAATGAACTCGGGCTCTCATGGTACGTACAATATCTGGTGCATATCTTGGCAATGAATTATACCTGTGGCTAAAATCCCTCACACTCATGGTTCCTTGCTTCATATTGATAAACTGGTCAAGACGGGCCTCTCAAACTTCTTGTGGAAAATAGTGGAAAAGGAAGGCCTCAGAGAAGTCCTCCCACTCTGGTGGGAGAGCATCAGGTCCTCTAGATCTCTCTGATGCCTCAAACCAAATGATGGCTACATCACGTTGCCAAAAAGAAGCAAACTCTACAGCCTCTATGACGGAGGCATGCATCACTCTCAATACTCTATATATGTTGTTTATAAAGTCCTGGGGATTCTCAGTAAGACTAGATCCTGTAAATAACGGAGGGGCCAAATGAAGAAACTCTCGTACCTTTGAACTCTCCAACCGGTCTCTCTGAATATCTACTCCTGCCTCCAATTGTTGCTCATGAATAGAAACCATACTAGTCAGCAACTGAACTGCCTCTCTCATCCCCTGCTCCCCAGAGATCTCTGGCTGTGCCTTCGAGGGAAATCTATCTCTTGACCCGGTGAGGAACGACAAGTACCTTCTCTTGGATCTATACCTATCTCTCGATCTGCCATATCCAGAGCGAGAGTAGCCTATTAGATAAGAAACATAAAGCACGACTTAGATTTCAAATGTTCTTATACTTTTGCACTATAGCACGATCTATTAGTTTAATGAAATGTAACCATTCCTAAATGCCCTGCAGCCTCTTGATTATAAGTGTGGTGCACAACACACCTATAAACAAGACTCTACTAGACACGGCTTGTGGAACCCCCTAGGATACGACATGCTCTGATACCAAGTTTGTCAGGCCCTGAAATAGAGGACGTAACTGGCACTCGATACCCTAATACATCGATTTACTCACTGAAACATACTAGCTAAACCAAACTTGTGAGGCAAAAAGATTAAGCAGAACAACCTCAAAAAAGTGAAGCCTGGACCTAGACGTCATGACCTGAAAAAGAATAATCATACAAACAATGGTAGACAAACCAAAAGATAAAATAAAGATGTACTATCTAGCCGACGAGGCCACAACCGAAAACATACGTACCTACACACACACCTATATATACATTCCAAGACTATTGGCTATAGGTGGAAACATACAAAAAGAAAACCCAGAATATTGTGTCCACAATAGCCTCCATGAGTGTCATAAGAACTGTCGGGACAAGGCCCCGACTATACCCAAACTGTACAACAAAAGTAAACATCCTCTGATAGCCCCAAGATAAGATGGAGCTTACCAACTCATAGTTGAACCTAAATCCTAGCGGGTGGGTCGATTAGAGTTCATGCATGTACCTGCTCGCACAAAACAAAAAGCAGTGTCCATAGGCAAAGGGACGTGAGTATGAATAAAAATGTACTGGTATGTAAAGGGAAAAGTAAAATCATAAACATTTACTGTAAAAGGGTAATAGAGATACCACCTGAAACTGAAACCCAAATAATCTCCATGGTTGACCTTTAGCCCCCTACTACTTAAATATTCATGGTATGCTCATATAATCGTATGTCATGAATACATATATATATATATATATAGATGCAAATGCATGACATACCCAATTAAATGCAAGCAATAGTGGTGCTTTCCGGTAGCGAACAGTCATCATATTCGCCAACTTGTGGCCATCTGTGTCTCATACGTATAAATATAGGCAATAGGCCCCATACCTCCCGATTATAGCTCGGGATTGGAATGCATAGCATGTCATGTCATGGATTTATAACTCCTATGAGTTACTATTTTCATGTTGCCAATCTTGGTCCGTTTGTAGTCTTGTTCTCATAACCCCATAATAACATTCTTACAACATATAACAATCTCATGGAACTTGATATGTTCTTCCAAATAATCTTGAAAATTTAACTCGAATATTAGAAGCATAACCTAAACTTGTTTATATTCATAACAAGTTTTAGGTGACTTACTTAGTTCCTAACTTGGTTCCTACAGTATTTCAAAAACCAAGTGTTCTAATAGTTTACATTTAAATTATATTTGAGAGTTTTGAAGGTCGTGAGGTACTTTAAAGTTTTACTTTAATAATAACCTTAGTGGAGAAAGAGGGCTGGTCACAGGTAGTAAGGGTCTCGCGTGACATTTTAATTCTCATCACCCAAGGAAGAATACGAATTCATATGTGCAGACATATAATCAAGGAAACTGATAAAGTGACGTGTAGATGTCGAACACTCTATTTATCCGAACGAGTGAAATATCAAAATAATAAAGTCATGAAAATAATTCTGCTGAGATCCCAATGCCTTTCACTGAAGGCCTTTCTAGCAAGAGAATAGTAAAATATCACATTCGGTGTTTTAGGAATTTCCCAGGAGTGTTGCTTAAATGAGGGACGTAACTTCGCCTTAACATACCGTTTCAACGAACGCTCAAATGGTCGTAGCTTAATCACGAAAGTTGTTCCTCACATCCTAAACGTCACAAACACTATATATACACAGCTGGTACACACCTATAAACAATTCATAATTGTTGTTAAATCGGCAGATTTGCCAACTTGACGAAATGTCCGTAGAACTTCATAAAAAGATTCATAAAAGAGTCTCAAGATGATTACCTTAGTTAACCAATTGTAAAACTTGAAGAAACAGCAATAACTACAAATATATATCTTCAAAAACTTGCTCCAAACGCAGCTAATAGAAGGGGAAAACGATAACCACGTGTAAAGATCACATTTCTTGGCACGGGGGCAATGTTTAATGGTAGAAATCCTCGAAAACTTAGCTTCATCATGCAAGTACTCCATAGGAACCTTATCTTAAGCTTTCTTTCTGGTTTGGAAATAAAATGAAATGTTTTCATGGCTTCAAACGTTGAGTAAGTCGACATACCACATTTTTGACCCGACCCGGATTCTGCCCCGGCAGTCCGTAGTAAAACTCTCATAACTTTTTATTCCGATGTTGGTTGGATACGGGGTTTTATGTGTTGCAAGCTAGACTCATAGGCCTTCGATTTAATGGGTGATGGTCCTTCTAACTCTTTGTATATTGGGAGAATACATCCAAGACATTTGACCCAAAGTTAAGAAAATATTATTAGTGAAACTTCGATAACTTTTGCCGACTTTAGTTTCACTAATTTTCTTAAATTCCAAACTTAAAATACGACCCTTGTGCTATTATAATACCTCATAACACACTATTCACGATTACAGAAAAAGTATGGGATCTTACATTCTCCCCCCTTATAAACATTCACCCGCGAATGGATCTAAACAATTCCTTGGTTGTATTTTCTTTTTTTGCTCACAGTACTTTATTTGCAAGTCTATATTTGTCACAGTCGCAAACCTAGAGTCAAATTCTGAAAATTTTAACTACTAAGCTTTGCATAGCTACCTCGTAAGAAGACATATAAATTTCACCTTCAAGCTACTTAAAATATAACTAAGTCGTTGTGAAGAAATAATTACCGATAATCGAAATGTGACTCACCTTAAGTCGTAAACAGTTGGGGGTACTCCTTCCTCATTTCCTCTTCCACTTCCCAAGTCATTTCCTCGACATTGTTATTTCTCCATAACACTTTCACTGAAGCTACATCTTTAATTTGAAGCTTTCTTACTTGCCGATCTAAAATCGCTATTGGTACCTCTGCATAAGATAAATCCTCAGCGATACAAATATTTTCAATGGGCATAATACGTGAAGGATCTCCAATGCAATTCCGCAACATAGAAAAATGAAAGACAAGATGAACTACTTTCAATTCTGAAGGCAAATCAAGATCGTATGCCACCATACCAATCTTCCGAATAATCTTATACGGTCCAAGGTACCTAGGACTGAGCTTCCCTTTCTTTTATGAATCGCAAGATGCCCTTCATAGGCGATTCTTTCTGGAAAACCCAATCTTCTACCTCAAACTCTAAGTTCCGTCGGTGAACATCTACATAAGAGTTCTGTCGACATTGTGATGTATGAAGCCATTCTCTAATAGGCTTAACCTTTTCAATCGCTTGTCAGACTAGATTAGGCCCTAGCAAATCTGCCTATACAGTGCTTCATAAGGGGCCATCTAAATACTAGCTTGAAAGTTGTTATTATAAGAGAACTCGATAAGAGGTAGATGTTGATCCCAAACTTCCTTTAAAAATCCAATACAGAAGCACGTAACATATCCTCAATCGTTTGAATAGTACGTTTATAGTGACTTTATTTAGTTGTCGATAGTCAATACACATCTGCAAGGATCCATCTTTATTTCGAACAAAGAGCACTGGGGCACTCCATGGGGAAGTACTTGGCCTGATAAAACCTTTATCGAGTAAGTCCTTCAGTTATTCCTTCAATTCTCTTAGTTCTGCAGGTGCCATTCTATAGGGAGGAATCGATATAGGTTGTGTATCAGGAAGCAAGTCTATAGCGAAATCAATTTCTCTTTTTAGGGGAATTCCTGGAAGATCATCAGGGAATACCATTGGAAATTCATTCACGATAGGAATTGATTGAAGAGTCATGGGCTCCTTATCAATATTCTGTACATGAACCATAAGGTATATGTAACCTTTAGCAATCAACTTCCAAGCCCTAAGGTATGAAATAAACTTACCCTTAGGTGTGGCTGCATTACCCTTCCACTCAAGGACTGGCTCACCTGGAAACTAAAATCGGACTATCTTTGCATGACAATCAATATTAGCATAGCAAGCTGCCAACCCATCCATACGCATGATAACATCAAAACCTAGCATAATCAACTCAACTAAATCAACAGAGGTCAGACGATCATTAATTAAAACCGTACAACCCCGATATACACGACTAGCTAAAATAGAATCGCCAACCAGTGTAGACAACTAAACTTATTATGGAAACGACTCAGATTTCATGTCAATCTTACTAGCAATACATGGGGTGATATATGAAAATGTAGAGCCAGGGTCTATCAATGTTTAAATAGCTAGAGAAGATATCATTAATATATCTGTAACGACATCAGGGATGCCTCTGAATCCTATTGTCATGTGAGTGCATAAAAGTGATTCTGACCATCGCTCGAACCTGTATCTCCTTCACCTCTCCCTCTACCACGACCCTGAGTAGACTGTGGTCCTGGTCATGGGGCACAGACTAAGGGTGAAGATGTTGTTGTGGATCCTGAAGGCTGAGCTAGATTACCTCTGCTTAACCTCGGGCACCGACTAATAAAATGTCCTGTCTGCCCATAATGATAACATGCACCTGAACCCTGTCTACACAACCTAGTGTGCGGTTTACCGCAGTGTGTACAATGAGGAGTGAAATGTCTTACCTATACGAAATGATCATGTCGATGACCTTCAGGCTGGCCTGAGCTCTGACCTGGTCCTGATTGACTATAACGATCAAAACCGCAGTCCCTACACCTGTGGTGAGACACTACCCGCTGGCCGAGGTGGATATCGATGGAAAAGGGGCCTAAAATCACCATGTGGCTCCCTATAAGACCCCATAGTACGGGCCCTCTTACTCTGCTCCCTATCCCTGCGGGTTTCACGAATCCGTTTAGAAAGGTCCTTTATAGTCAGAGCGAAAGCCTGTATGCGAGAAATAGCTACATCATCTGATAGGGATGCTACCCTATAATCTCTGATCAAACGATCTGCCAAACCATCAACATAACGATGAACCCTGGCTCTAATGGTACGTACAATATCTGGTGCATATCTTGCCAATGAATTAAACTTGTGGCTATAATCCATCACATTCATGGTTCCTTGCTTCAGATTAATAAACTGGTCAAGACGGGCCTCTTGAACTTCCCATGGAAAATAGTGGGTAAGGAAGGCCTCAGAGAAGTCCTCCGATTCTGCTTGCGGAGCATAAGGTCGTCCAGATCTCTCTGACGCCTCATACCAAATGATGGCTACATCACGTAGCCGAAAAGAAGCAAACTCCACAGCCTCTGTGACGGAAGCATGCATCACCCTCAATACTCTATATATGTGGTCTATAAAGTC
>NW_006239003.1:1812704-1814549 GCF_000226075.1 Solanum tuberosum
GGAAAATAGTGGGCAAGGAAGGCCTCTGAGAAGTCCTCCCACTCTGCTAGCGGAGCATTAGGTCCTCTAGATCTCTCTCATGCCTCATACCAAATGATGGCTACATCACGTAGCCGAAAAGAAGCAAACTCCACAGCCTCTGTGACGGAAGCATGCATCACCCTCAATACTCTATATATGTGGTCTATAAAGTCCTGGCGATCCTCAGTAAGACTAGATCCTGTAAATAACAAAGGGGCCAAATGAAGAAACTCTCGTACCTACCAACTTTCCAACTGGTATCTCTGAATATCTACTCCTGACTCCAGTTTTCGCTCATGAATAGAAACCATCCTAGTTAGCAACTGAATTGCCTCTCTCATCCCATGCTCCCCAGAGATCTCTGGAGGAGAAACAATAGGTACTAGAAGTCTGATGTCCGTAGCTTTCTCAGGTACCAATGGAACTGGTGAGGCTGGGGGTACTGCATCCCCTCGGGCTTCAATAGGTGTCGAGGAAGCTGGTACTAGGGGTACTGGAGATCCACCCTGTGCCTTCGAGGGAAATCTATCTCTTTGACCCGTAGGGGATCGGCTAATACCTTCTCTTGGATCCATGCCTATCTCTCGATTTGCCATATCCGGAGCGAGTGTAGACTATTAGATAAGAAATATAAGCACGACTTAGATTTCAAATTTTCTTATACTTTTGCACTATAGCACTATCTATTAGTTTAATGAAATTTAACCATTCTTAAATGTCCTATAGCCTCTTGATTATAAGTGTAGTGCACAACACACCCATAAACAAGACTCTACTAGACACGGCTTGTGGAACCCCGTGGGATATGACCTTCTCTGATACCAAGTTTGTCAGACCCCAAAATAGGGGGCTAAACTAGCACTCGATACCCTAATACATAGAGTTACCCACTGAAACATACTAGCTAAACCAAACTTGTGAGGCAAAAAGATTGGGCAGAGCAACCTCCAAAGAGTGAAGCCTGGACCTAGAGGTCATGACCTGAAAGAGAATAACCATACAAACAATGGTAGACAAACCGGAAAGAAAAATAAAGATGCACTATCTAGCCGACGAGGCCACAACAAAAAGCATACCTACTTACACACACACCTATATATGCATGCCAAGGCTATTGGCTGGAGGTTGAAATATACAAAAAGAAAACCCAGATTATTGTGTCCACAATAGCCTCCATGAGTGACATAAGCACTGTCGGGACAAGGCCACGACTATACCCAAACTGTACAACAAAAGTAAACATCCTCTCATAGCCCCAGGATAAGATGGATCTTACCAACTCATAGCTGAACTTGAATCCTAGCGGGTGGGTCGATTAGAGTCCCTGCCTATACCTGCTCGCACGAAACAAAAAGCAGCGTCCCCAGGCAATGGAATTTCAGTACGAATAAAAATGTACTGGTATGTAAATGGAAAAGTAAAATCATAAACATTTACTGTAAAAGGGTAATAGAGATACCACCTGAAACTGAAACCCAAATAAGATCCATGGCTGACCTTTAGCACCCTACTACTTTAATATGCATGGTATGCTGATATAATCGTATGTCGTGAATGCATATATATATATAGATGCAAATGCATGACATACCCAACCAAATGCTAGCAATGGTGGTGCTTTCCGGTAGCGAACCGAAATTATATTCACCAACTTGTGGCCATCTATGTCTCATACGTATAAATATAGGTAATAGGCCCCATACCTCCCGATTATAGCCCGGGAGTAGAGTGCATAGCATGTCATGTCATGGATGCATAATGCATATATGTTACTATACTCATGTTGCCAACCATGGCCCGTTGGAACTCATGTTCTCATAATTC
>NW_006239003.1:1815038-1828739 GCF_000226075.1 Solanum tuberosum
TCCGGCCTCCACGGCGGCTCTTCCAAAGTTCCTAAGCTAGAAGAAAATTTATATTGTGTCTTCTATCTTGGTTCTTGGCCTCTTTTTTTAAAAGAATAATTTTTCAAGCCCTATTTATAGATATAGAAACCCTAAATAAAATAATTGAGTCCAAATTAAATTAGGAATCCAAAACCAAAAGGAATTGGATTCCTTTTTCTTTTTCGCCGCGTGAACAGTGGTGCCGCCTCAATGAATTTGTTGATTCTGCACCGCCATTCATCAATTGATAAGTGCATTGAGAGACTGCCACTTGTCATCTTATTCATTCAACTTAAATCTTTTGCAATTCGCAATATGCCCTTTTATATAAATATAATATTTTATTCACTTCAATACATTAAGCTGTCTGCTTGATTTTCTTCTTCAACCTTCAATCTTCAATTCATTTTAGCTCCAAACATCTTTATTTTTCCACCAATTTAATTCTATAAATAAATACACAATTTAGCACAATTCATAAAATTCACACTCAAAAAAGATAAATATAAATAATAAATGTGAGGAAATAATGATTAAAAATATGTATTTTTAGCCTCACATCAATAGCATGTCATGTCATGTATTTATAACACCTATGAGTTACTGTTGTCATGTTGCCAATCTTGGCCCATTTGTAGTCTTGTTCTTATAACCCCTTAATAACTTTCGTATAACATATAACAATCTCATGGAACTTGATATGTCCTTCCAAATAAGCTTGAAAAGTTAACTCAAATTTTTGAAGGACAACCTAAACTTGTTTATATTCATAACAAGTTTAAGGTGACTTACTTAGTTCCTAACTTGGTTCCTAGATAATTTATAAAAGAAGTATTTCAGAAACCAAGTGTTCTAATAGTTTACATTTAAATTATATTTGACAGTTTTGAAGGTCGTGAGCTATTTTAAAGTTTTTCTTTAATAATAACCTTAGTGGAGAAAGAGGGCTGGTCACAAGTAGTAAGGGTCTTGCGTGACATTTTAATTCACATCACCCAAGGAAGAATACGAATTCATATGTGCGGACATACAATCAAGGAAACTGATAAAATGACGTGTAAATGTCGAACACTCTATTTATCCGAATGAGTGAAATATCAAAATAACAGTCATGAAAATAATTCAGCTGAGATCCAAATGCCTTTCACTGAAAGTCTTTCTAGCAAGAGAATAGCAAAATATCACATTCGGCGTTTTAGGAATTTTCCAGGAGTGGTGCTAAAATGAGGAACGTAGTTTCGCCTTAACATACCTTTTCAATGAACGCTCGAATGGCCGTAGCTTCTTCACGAAAGTTGTTCCTTACGTCCTAAACTTCGCAAACATTATATATACATAGCTGGTACACACCTATAAATAGTTCATAACTGTTCTTAAATCGGCAGGTTTGCCAAATGGCCTCAACTTGATGAAATGTCCGTAGAACCTCATTAAAACAATCATAAAAGAGTCCCGAGATGATTACCTTAGTTAAGTAAGTGTAAACCTTGAAGAAACACCAATAACTACAAATTTTTATCTTCAAAAACTTGCTCCAAATGCAGCTAATAGAAGGCGAAAACGATAACCACGTGTAAAGATCACATTTCTAGGCACGGGGGAAATCTTTAGTGGTACAAATCGTCGAAAATTGACCTTCATCATGCAAGTACTCCATAGGAACCTTCTCTTAAGCTTTCTTTCTGGTTTGGAAGTAAAATAAAATGTTTTCGTGGCTTAAAACGCTGAGTAAGCCGACATACCACATTTTTTATCCGACCCAGATTCTGCCCCGGTAGTCCGTAGTAAAACCCTCATATCTTTTTGCTCCGATGTCGGTTGGATACGGGATTTTTAGTGTTGCAAACTAGACTCATAGGCCTTCGATTTAATGGGTGATAGGCCTTCTAACTCTTTGTATATTGGGAGAAAACATCCAATACATTTTACCCAAAGTTAAGAAAATATTATTAGAGAAACTTCGATAACTTTTTCCGACTTTAGTTTCACTAATTTTCTTGACTTCCAAACTTAACATACGACCCTTGTGCTATTATAATACCTCATAACACACTATTCTTAGCATGTTTTATACTGATAGGCTTATCCACAAGGTATGGGACAAGTTTAACCTTTCAAACGGGCGAAGTTCTACCCGAGCCATTTCTTTTATCATGAACTCCGTTTGAGGGGTCCCTTTGACCTAAAACTTTTGTTTAGTTCCTTGATATTGCCACCTACTTGCAATCTTAATCTCCAATGTACGATACAAAGTCATATACACCTCATATAAGCATGCCATACTACGCCACATATATTATGCACGATTAGACAAAAAGTATGGGATCTTACAGTAGCATAGAGTATGGGTTAGTACTCGGAAAGTACTGAGCATACAGGATATAGATACTAAGCTGAATATATATATATATATATATAAGCTGAACAAAGCATAACTGAGCAATGAGATAAACTGAGAAAAACTGTAAAAATTGAAACATAACTGAAAAGCTAAGTTGCATGATGAACTCAATGTTGAAGTACATTCTGAAAACCTAGTCAAATGCACTAAGAGTCTGACTGTGGGAGCAACTATTAACCGACATAAAACCACCTGAGCTAAACTTGGAGTCTGATGTATATGCCCCATCGAGAGGATCCCATATACCTTTTTAGGGCTATAAAGGCATGACTGGCATGATCACTAAATCTGATGCCCAACAGATGGGACTTATAATCTTACGGGGGCACGTAGTTCTGGGACTATAAGGGTACATTGAACCCTAGTCCAACTCGGTGCTAAGTCTATTCCCAACTGAATATGTATATGACTAGAATGGGACTAAAATACTGAATAGCTCAAAATACTCAAATGCTAACTAAGAATGCAATATTTATATACTAATAATGTGACATTCAAAATCTAAAGCATGATTATCTGTTTAACTGACCTAGCAAGTGCAATTCATGCTCTAAGGGAATCTACAAAAACTAGGGTTCTAAGTTTCATACAAGGAATTAAACAATGTTTCCAAGAAAACCTGATATTTAGACTATGGATTATAATGTAGCTGAAATCACAATAAATTCCTATGATTTTACAAACCCTAGGTCTAAAAAAGATATGGAGAATCAAGAAAACTGACTGAATTAGAGGGACCTAGTTGATAAAAGTAACCCACTATTTAAATCCCACATACCTGGTGATGAAATATATACAGAGAAATCCTTTGATTTCAAGGCTGAACTTTGAAGAACATTGTTGCTTGTTCTTGGGAGGGTTGGTCGACTTTTCATCTTCTTTTTGCTCTAAGTTTGGATGATTTTTGGAGAATGAGGGTTCTGGGTATGTCTGACTAAGTTATTAGGATTAGAATGAGTAAAACAATGTAGTTCAGGCATTAAACGACGTACTTTAAGGTCCCAACACATAGGAAAAAGACCAAAATGTCCCTAACTTAAAAGCTAATGAAGGTCATCTACAAAGGGACCTACGGACCGTCATTTAGACTACCAACCCTCGTCTGTGGTCGTGGTTCGTGGTCTGCCCGATAAGGCTTCACTAAAACATGCATAACGTTTTACTCCGAGATGGGATTTAGCAAACTTGGTGGCGTTGTAAAGAGGATTCAATTATATTTAATTTTCTTGATCAAGGGCCATCTAATTCATTTTGTGCTAGAAGATATGACCATTTGAATTTGAACCAACACCTAATTCCTTCTAACTGGCTACTGACCCTCACGTACGGTCAGACTTACGGTCCAACCACGGACCGTACTGGTTGACCGTGGGTGGGATCAGATACCATTAATATTTGGGCCTTACCGAAGGAACCCCACCTACGACTTGTGGTTCTACCGACGGTCAGTGGATGGTTCTGTTGATACCGCCACCAATTTTTCTAAAAACTAGGATTTTCTTCATTTTAAGATCCAAGGTGTTACATGAGGCTTGTTGCGGCAGTTTGTTAGGTAGCTTCTTGTCATCTGAGCAGACTTTCTCTCTCCTTATTTATGAATTTGTTCTATTCTAGAAACAATGTCATCTGAGACATGTATTTTCTTTTTATATTGCTATAACACATTAGAGGCTTGTACACGTGACAACCAGGTTTTGGGGGTATATTAAAGACGATTATGATTTGCCACATAATTTTAAAGTATTAGATTTTAATTTATAGTTTATTTATGCACTTCATCGTAATGGTTGAGTTTTAGGCCGACTTATCTAGGTGGGACAAAACGAGTTCCATCACATCCATTTTTGGGTCATGAAAAAATGGTATCAGAGTCCAAGTTCCTAGGTATCACATGTATACAAGCTGAGTCTAAGTAGAGTCTCGAGGATCGATACGGAGACATTTGTACTTATCTTCGAGAGGCTGTAGTGACTTTTAGGAAAAATCTTCACTTTTTGAATCTCTATCATGCATGCTTGGTCCAATTTGATTCTTATCGGTTCTTTATATTCACTCTCTTACTTATACTAATCACTCGTGCGTGGTTCTTCATGCGAGTTGTTAGTGTTGTGTATAGCTTTGATGTTAGATTTGGTTTAGAAGTGATAGACTTATGGAAATGATGTGTGATCAATTCAGAATATTTAGTGACTCGAAGGGGTTGAGTTAGGTGACGGCTCGATGAAACATTTTGAGGATATTTGAAGGATGAGGTTAAATAATGGTCTGAGAGACTTCATGAATGTACTATATTTTTTTAATTTAGTTACCCCCACAACGGGAATAGTACTTGTGTGGTATGGGAAATATCTGGAGTGGTTCGATAATTGAAAGTCGAATAATTAAAGGGATAGATAGGTAATGAACAATGTAACTTTGATAAATATCGTTAGTAAAATTGTTATAACATGTATGTGTTGCTTAGCGAATGATGAGAATTATGTTGCGCCAGTTGATGTCAGTATCTCTACTTCATTTTTATATATTTTGTCTATATCACATAGGGTCATGAAATGACTACTATAGTGGTACCAATTCTTATTTGGTTGAAGTTATGGAGTGTGTTACTTCTGCTATCGACCTGATCAACGAAGGAATGCATATCACTTTGAACAAGAGATTGAACGGGTGTGGTAGTGTATTATAGTTATTTAATGAGCAGAAATGTGTGGGCTATTTGAGTACAATCGTCTTGAACTAAGCATGATGGTAAGAATGATTTGTGATGGACTGTGATTGAGATGCAACTATATAATAAGGATTGTTGGTTAAATAATTTTTTTATTGTAATGATGACTTGTGAGTATCTAAGGTTGTGGTTTGCTATAATTTGATAAGTAGTGTGGTCATATGAAAAGTTGTAGGATGTGTTGAGACACTGCTTGAAAAAAATTGAAAGGCGCTAGAGTCATAAATGGAAAGAATTAATGCAATGTAGTTTAGTTTTTGGAAAGAGGTGATCGAGAACAAAGATATTTACTTTGCGTGCAAGGACAAAAGATGTATCTTCAGATAGTAGAAAATTAAGTACATAGTAGCGTGGTTTCATCTTTTTTTCCTAGTTATGATAATAGTGTCACAAGTTCATCACATTGGTTAAAAACTATTGGATAAAATTTTAGAAATGAGTGTTCAGACGTTCAACTCGAGTGTGATGATAAGTTTTTTTTGTGGTTGATGAGTTGGGGATTTTGACTAATTTAGGGCTTTATATCTAGAGTTTTAGTGTCCTAAAGGCCTAATTTATGCTCTGAGATGATGTTTGAATGCTAATTTGCAGCAATTAAGGCAAAAGAGCAAGGAAGGACATTACCATGCGAAAAGGAGCGAAAAAGCTGAAGAAAGGAAAGACTGAAGATCGCCAAAGCCACTCGAGGACTCGCCAAGTGGCTCTTCGGCTCGCCAAAAGTTACAGCAGGCCAACCCAGGGAAAAATCCAACTCGGCGATGAAAGTAACATTTGAGCGAAGCGCCGACTAGATCGGCAATGGAAATCCTGATCACCTAAAGTCACAGAAGGGAAATGGTGAAGGCTCAAGCCAAGAAAGCGATGAAAATGAGAATTTGGCGCGTTGGTGACCTGGTCGGTGATGCCCAACTAATTCTGTCGATTCGTCCTAAAGCTGGAAATCTGAAAGAGTGTAAATGCGATTTTAAAAAGAAAGTTGAGGAGTTCTGAGCTTTGGGGCGATAGTTTAGAGTTTTTGAGAGTTCCTACATTGGGTTTTTGATCCCTAACACTGTCCTTTAAGTTTTTGAGTAGATTTTTAGGTTTCTATTGTTTTAAAACTTAATTCAAGCATTTTGAAGACGTGTGAATTATTACCCAAGCTGATGGAAAACATAGTTGGTAACTATTTCTTGCTCTTTATCATGTGTGGCTAAAACTCCCATTTTTGGGGGTGTGATTATGTGATTGAATTCTTAAATTAGCTTATGGATGTTAGTATTTAATGATTTGATTGTTGATTTCAAGTGGGTTCAATTAGTAGTTGAGTTTTTATTGATGAATTGTAGTTGCAAATGCAGTTCTAGCCTAGTATTCTAAGCTTGCTTGAGAAAGACATTTTAGATTTAAAACTATCAATTGATGATTGTAGTGATTGGGTTATTGTGGACTTAGCTTGAGAAAGTGGGTCTAAATTCAATCCTACCAATCTAGCTTGAAAGGGTAGATTAATTCATGAGGTATTGGGTTGTTTATCTTGGTTATGCTTGTCGAGGTTCGAGATAACTCGCTTGATTCGTGATAGTTGATTGAGAAATGGCTATTACACCTAAAGCCTAGCCTACCAACTAAGATGCAACGACTTTTAGTAATCATTAACCACCCATATAGAGAAATTGGTGTTCAATTGATCACATCCCCAAGGATCCCTCTCTACTTGGTTATCCCCGTGTGTTCGTAGTTGTTAATTGATCACTCTAATCCCCCCCAATTGACATTAATTGTAAAACTCCTGCTATTTACTTTAATTGTTTCAAAAATTTCTACTCCTACAATCGATTAGAATACTCTTTTCACTTTGTAATTGAATTCTTTATTGTATCACTACCTGCGGGATCGACCCCAACTCTTCGTTGGGTTTGTACTTGATTGCGACCACCTACACTTAGAATCAGATGAAGTGTAGTTGAGTGTTATCAAAAAAGGCACCACTGATGGGGAGTGTTGTTTAGAATTCTTTTAGTGAAGTTTAGTTGTGAACTGATTGTGTTGTAGTTGAATCAACTTATTTTGTTTTTGTTTTTTGTTGGCTGTTCTTAAACAGGTGACAAGATGAGTGTTAACGGGATAAATGCTAGCCAACTTGGGCATAATGATGACATCGGTAACTTGCACGATGTCAATGAAGATTAGTTGGGAAGTGCAGGTGCTATTCGATTGCCTCCGGTTGTGGGCAATAAAGTGTTTCATGTGACTAGTACTATGTTGCAGTTGTTGGATTGAAGGGTCTATTTGGAGGTTTAGCTATTGAGGATCCTCATGACCATGTCTGAAACTTTGTAGATGTGTGTGGGCCATTTTCCTTCAAGAACATTTCTCAAGAGTCTGTCCGTCTTCGCTTGTTTCCCTTTTACCTTATGGGGGAGGCAAAGAAGTGGTTGGCTGAATTACCAAGGGATTCCATCGTGCCATAACGTTAAATAAGGCGCTTCTAGGGAGGCAACCCAACTTTTTAGTTTTTATTGTTGTTGTGTGAATAATGGGTGTTAGATGTGCAGGTTTAAAATTCGAAATTTTAGAAGAGAGGCAATGACGCGACCCCAGGTACCGGTCAGCGACTCGTCGAATAGGTGAGCGAGCTCGACTGGACCGTCATTTTGATCAACTGAATGGCTTGAGTTTCTGTATGATTTGGCGGACAAAGTACCATTCGGCGTATCGCTGAATGGGTTGGCGACATAAGTGGACTTCACCGACTGGCGCGCAAACTGAAGGGTCAAAAGGCCTAAACCGTTTTAAATTCAAAAACTTCCTTCATTTTACATTTTCCAACCTTTGCAGTCTTACAATCATAGTCTAGATTATATTTTTTGCTAAATGTTTCTGTGTGGGGATCAATTACTCGTGGGACTTTGTGTTTTTGCTTCCGTAATCGTTAGCCTAGAATTTATTTGTCTACATTTGAGGTTGGTGTCCCAAACTCGGCTTAATGTTTTAGGAGTTTTAGATGCATGCTCGCAAATTTGTTGAATTAATTGCGTAATCTTGATTATTGACTAATTCTTGTTAGTTTGGGCCATTGTGTATCATGTTTATGTTTAGTCTTAGCCCATAATTGTTTTTTTCCATGCTTTGACTGATTGAAATTGTGGGTTTGTGTTATATATGTATTGGGTCTATTGTGGGTGAAGTCTGAGTAACCAGAATCATACTAATCGACTAATTTTACACGATGATATAGCGGGTGACATCATTCTTAAGGGCAAAAGATGTTGATTGGTCAAATTCTGCCAAATTGGGGGAAGTCTCAGTACCCCGAAGTAATTAGTGGTATGGTCTGGGCTCAATTGCGTATAATAGGTGTATAATTTCATTATCGTAGGCTGCGAGTTAGAAATTGAAGGTCAGGATCAAAATCTGGCCTAAAGGACCTATCAGCGAGCTTAGTCGAGCTCGCTGAATGATTCGATGGTTCGCCAAGTGATTCCAGGATCACCTTTTTATTTTCTAAATTTGATGAAATACTTCTGTAACATTCGGCGCTACGCCTGATCTCACTTACATCTCCCTTCTGCTCCCCAAATTTTAGAAAATTTTCTATAACATTCAACGAGCTACTTTTAGTTCACCGAATTATGTCGGCGAATCGCCAAAAGGCCATGGACATCGAAGACTTGTACTGATTTATGAGAAATTCTATTCTCGAACATTTGACGAGACTGACTTGGATCGCCGAATGGGGTCTGTTGCGTCAAAATCGCACACGCAAGTGCACGTAGTCGCTCGAGTATTAAAGTGGCTCTTTTTAAGAGCTGGGTATCATATCCCCACAGGGACTTCAGCTTAAAATCAGTCAATTTCTCTAACTTTCAGCTGAACATAAGTTTTATCAATATTTCAAAAGTGATTTACTTTCTAATTCTAGAGTAGTAACAAAATGCAATAAAAGCTATTCAACTTCAAGGGTTTAAAAATAATGATTGGGTAAAGTCCAGGGCTGCGGCTTTTATGAGGAATCATGCAATCAATATATTTATATGGGTATTTATCAACTATCGAATCAATGAATCACATGGTTAAATGTATGATCATGGTCTCCCGACCTCTAATCTCCTACGATAAATAACACCTTAACTACATCGTTGAGCGGGGAAAGGATGGATTAAGTACCGAGCATTACGATATCTTCCTGTATGGTAACCCAAACATGGTTTCTAGGTATATCTCTATCCTATATTCAAATTAACCCTAGTTATTTAGAATTAATCATGCTCCTTATGTCCCACGTTCTATCCTCGTATTCCTCTCTCGAGTTCAATTTGGACAAGGTATTTATTTCAATGGTAATCAGTCACAAAATACGGAAAGCAAGAACATAAGAAAGATTCATATAATAATTGACATTAACCCAATGAAAACTTAATCTATTACAATCATCCTGTAGCCACAGCCCTAGAACTAGTGTATTTAGCTACTCATAATCAAGATTCGATCAAACAATGTTTAATGAACATAAAGAGATCGAAAAGAAAAGAGTTTAGGAAAGAACCCTAAAAATGGTGAAAACGTTCTTCCAAGTCATAGTTTCTTCAAAACCCCGAAAAAGAATAATTAATAAAATAAAATAATGACCTATTTAAACTAACAATCGAAACGGCCAAAACTGGGCACAAGGGGCGCGATGCGGAGGTGCTTCCCAGATTCACTTCAAGGCGTATTGATCTTCTCCGTGACGCGGGCACTCCACGGAGTACTCTGCCTCAAAGTTGACTTTATAAATTAATGATCACTTCCTCTCCGCGACGAGGAGACTCTGGCTTGATTTGTGCAAAAATTCACTCCTCCACGACGCACCTCCTACACGGAGGACTCTGCCTCAAATCGACATTTCACGAACCAAATTAACATTCCTCTTCGCGAAGCGGAGAGGACACGGAGATCCCTCAAATGATATTTCTTCACTCTTCCTCCTTGCTCCTTTTTGACTTGGCTTTCTTGTGATCCCCATTGCCCATTTTCGTGCTCGTATCTCCAATTAAGCACACCTACACAATTAATCATGTTGGTTAGTTCATAAACAACCAAATGACTCAATAAAACTATAAACGAACACATATTGAATTCAAGCTAAGCTTAAATGCAGACATAATTAGCTTTCTAGGCATATAAATATGCCTAAGATCACTATCCCACACTTAGAGCTTTGTTCGTCCTCGAACAACTTACTAATTACTCCTAGACCTAGACTCACTACCATGGTATTTGTGCATCTGCTACTTTCTTCGGAAGAACTGTAACCAATTAACATAAACATGCTTTCATTCAGAATCTGTATGACTCTTGTAATTGACTTGACAACTTTTAGCAACCAACGCATTCAACAACATGTGCACCATTACATATCACCTATCCTTCATACAACAAGTGCCCCTCACTCCAAAGAATAGTCCACACACTGAACTCAGCCGATTGAATATACTTTAAGGACTATGCAAACAAGGTACACTCTCACTCAACAAAAACATCAGACATGTATTCATTGAGAACCATAAGCTTCCCCATTATGTACATCTTTACAAATAAAGTGTGTTCTGCTCAAAATCAAATAGGACTTGTTTCGGTTGCAATGTAGGCTTAAGGTAAGGGAGGATTCGTTTAAATAAAATTAGTGACTTATCCTCCCTAATGCACCAAATTCAACTTCCTTCTTACATTTACAATTATTTCTTTTCGTTAGCCCCTCCCTTCTTTATAGGTTTCCACTAGTGTTACCAACCTTGCCCTTTATTTCTCACTTGTCCCTTTATTTATTTATTTTTGACACTCAATAATAGCCACCCTTGACTTAGAGATTTCTCTCGAGTTAAGGTGCACAATGCCCTTGTAAGGGCCAGGGCCATCATTAAGGTATTTACTAAGTTAGCCACCTTCAACTCGGGTTTTTGACCTTAGTTGAAGTGCACAATGTCCTAAGGACTACGACCAATCTCAGATTCAAACTCATGGGGTATCATTTTACCTCATCTTTTCATTCTTCCCCATTAAACTACACATTTCCACCCTATTCATTCTTTTCGTTGTTTTCATTCTTCCTCCTAACATAGTGCATTAGGGATTTGGGATCAAAGCTAACAGTATCAATAAAAAGGGATTCGGCTTCATTATGTGGTTTAGAACAAAATCAAGGCTAAAAAGGCTTAATTGGGCTACACTAGGGATATTCTTTCTGAACGGGCTAAAATTTCAGACAATTCAAAGAAGGCCTATTATCATTTTCTGAAAACAATACACTTGTATTTTGCTTCAATAACAACCTGGGAAAGTTCTAGACTCATATGCATTCATGGATATCTCAATGACTCACCGCTCATGACACAAGTTATACTCATAATGGATCAATCACAGCAACACAATCATATCATGCACAAGGTTCAAATTAAGCTTAAGTTGCACATTCAAATCATATACAAGAATTCAACTGCATTCATACATCAATTTCAACCATGTGTTTCATACATATTATTTTCAAAACTTCAGCTTTAGCACAACCAAACTTAAGACTCAATGACAAAATTTCCCTTAAGACGGTCGTCATCCATCTATCATTGGGCAGCTTTACTCAACTACTACTACATACTCAATCCTATAAAGAGATTTTTTTTTTTGTATTTTGTACGGTTCAAAGGGACTATCCTTGGCCAAAGAACCGAAAACAACTTCCGAGGAACCCAAAATAAAACAAAACAAAGACAAAGACATACTCTAATAATGTTCAACAATCAAAATATATATATATAGACCAGGTATGCTTTTTACCCTCACCCCATACTTATACAACAAAACTGTCCCCATTGCATTACACAAATTCAAAATAGTTCAAGTGGTAACACTCCTTGATCAGCCCTTCATCGCATCATCCCTATCGGCCTCATCACCGGCCTTAGCGGGGTATATATCCTCCTCCGAGTCGGAATCCACATCTAAGCTAGTACGTGCATGCGCCTCATCTGTCGGAATATAATTCTCAATCGGCTTGCGAAACTCAGGACCAATGCCAAGTAGTGCCTTGGCATGGTCATTCAGAGGGTAACGCCTCACGACCTCGCCCAACTGCATATCAGTAGAAGCATGGTAGCCATTCTGATGGCGCAGCATCTCTAAGCCGTACATCCTCTCCATGATAAGCTCATACCTCATATGGCGTTCAACGGTAGTAAGAGTTGGGCCAAACTCAGTGTACGACCCCTTTGTCCGAGTAATGTCCACTGGCACTGGATATAGAGGAGCCATGTAGTCCAAATGTTCTTCAGGAATACCTGCGGCATGACACATCTTGGTAATCAAACCACCAAAAGCATACTTGTGCCCTTTGTACACCCGGGCCTAGTGCATATCAGATTTTACAATGGCTCCGATGTTCAGCTTCGTACCAGTCATCAAGGCATATACCAGGCACACCCGGTCACGAGTGATATCATTGTAGTGTAGACCCGGTATCAAACAGTTCATAACCACCTTCATCCAAACATGTGTCTCCCAAAGCATGTGAGCGTAGGGAAGAGATTGGTGATATCTCTTCACACTATGCTTTGTCCATTGAGCTATGGACTGTGGACCGCACAATATGTGTCGGATAGCCTGGTATGGAGGGCATATGTTCAACCCTATTAGCACAAGTGGGTCTGTGTCCTCCGGTGTACCCAATATATCATTTATACATGTGGGTGTAATGGGCACATTCCTACCTCTCACCGTCACATAGTGAGATCTGGCTTCAGGCGCCCAATTGGCGTAAAACTCCCGGACCATGTGCAAGTTGCACTCTTCTGGTTCAACGATGATGAATGATGATTCCACAAATTGGACTCATTTAGGGCTATATTTTGATAAAAATAGTGTCCTTGAATGCTTATTTTGTCTCAATATCTCATAAAAACTCTTAAGTTTCAGGTATTTGAAGTTTTAGTGTAAGCATGGACACTTAAGCGCAAAAAGGAACAAAACGTCTGAAAAGAACAAAGAAGCTTAAGCATGAGCATCACCAAGAACCTTTGGCGATTCGTTGAAAGGACTGACTCCACCCTCTATTCCAGCATGCGAAGCCCTGAAGGAAGAGGATCAAAAAAGGTGATGAAAGGAGCAGTCGACGCTTCACCGAATAGTTCCGCGAAGCAGTACTTTACCGCCCAATGGTCCATAATATGAAGATGTTATAGGCAAGAACTCAATGGCGATGAGACAGAAGAAGGGCGAGTCGCAGAGTCATTCAGTGGACTCGACTAACCTCGCCGAACTATCTGCCTGCACTAATTTCTGATGGCTATAAATACTAAAATCTTTATTAATTTTACAAGTTCCGAACCATTATTATTATTTTCATAATAGAATAGTACGTTTTTAGATATTTTTTCTCAAGTTTGGAGAGGGTTTTGTAGGAGACTTGTAGAGATAAGGATTTCATCTTCCCCAAGTTGGAAGTGGGTCTTCTCCATTCTTCTTCCTTTGCTTAAATCAAGGTTTAATTTCTTATACCCATTTGAGTTTAGTATCATTTTAGGTGTATTTTGTTATT
>NW_006239003.1:1829093-1851137 GCF_000226075.1 Solanum tuberosum
CCCATACTTGATTTTCTTGTTATTTTTGTTGTTTTTACTACTTGTGACAAAAACCCCAATCGATATTTGACACTTTTGTGTCGCCCCATTTAATTTAGCATGTTTTTGTTCGTTAATGTCTTTAGCTACCACTAGTTAGAACTTAATTTTGTTTTTCTATCGATTCTCAAAACCACTCCCTTGGTACACGACCCCAACCTTTAGTTGGGTTACTATACTATCGACGATCGTAGACACTCATACCATAGGTTAGTGTCGTTGGTAACGATAAGGATCAATGAACTCCATTCCTAGCTCCCTAATCTGCCGCAGGATTTGTGGGAACTCACGTGCCAGACTATCAATATCAATACAGACATCAGAGAAGTAAGAGGCCTCAGTGTGTATTTTATACCATTCCTTCCCTTCCTTGGTTACAACCTTAACCCTGAACCGTTTGGTTTACCCCCTTGGAACTGTAGGTGCGAGTGGGACATTCCCACTTCGAGAACGTTTCTTATGGCTTGAAGTGGCCACTTCTTTGCCAAGTCTGTGTGAACTTGACATGATTACCTGCCAAATAGGACAAAGTTCAACCCAATTGACTACATAATAATTAGAAAAATATGGGTGGTGTGCGCACACCACCCCACACTTAGTTCAATGCAGTCTCATCTTAGGTACTCAGACTTCCCAAAATATGACCAACAACATACTCAAGTAATCATCACGTTCATCAAACCGGATAGGCATCACAATATCATTCACAACCACGCAACAATTAAGTAGTGCTACTCAAGACGTCACACAAATAAGATAGACCTTACTAGTCAAGGCATTCAAACAAACTAAAGCAATTCACACCAAACTCTACATCCATCATTACTTATTAAGAAGACAATCCCCTACAAGCATGCATAACCCGCATATCTTTGCCCAATCAATGCTAGAACAACAATAATGAACATTAGGTGATTTTTACTCAAGAATTCAAAATCACCTATACCCGCAATATCAACTACAACATCAACGAACGAGTAACCAAGGCACATTATATTCAAGGATTCGAACATACCCATAAAAGATTTTCAACAAACACTCCCAACCATGCCTGCCCTACATTCTAGACCCTATCAATTCAACCCAAGAATCAAATAATAGTGTATTTTTACTCAGACTTCGAAACACCCATATGATCATAACAAACAGCCTTCTCACCACAACCCATAATCTTCAAAAAATTTCCATACAATTCCCACCCTGAGCAAGACAACTATATCGCGCAAGAAGAACTTAAAGTACATATCTGGAGTTCTGAAATCGAGGAAAAATCGACAGGAAGTAAAGTTGCCTTAACTCAATCTTACGAATTTAAGCCGAAAAATCACAAGGGAAGGGGAAGGGGGAAAAATTGTCGGGGTTTGGTGGAGAGTAATTGGAATAGACGGGTGAATTTAGGGATTAAAAAGGGAATGGGTCGGGTTATTTCCAAAGGAAACGAGTAACACCCATTTATTTAATGAAAACTGAATTTTACTTACTTGGGGTGCGACGTGAGGTCGACACGAAGTTCACTGGAAATTTAATTCCAGGCGAGGCCAATATTTGACCCTTGCTCTGCGACGCGCGAATGGCACGGAGTGGCCTTTTTCATGACGTAAACTTTAAGTCCCGTCGAAATCAAAATTTCAGGCCCCCTCCACGACGCGCTTGCTACATAGAGGGCTCTGCCTCAACTTGGACCAGGCAAGGCAAAATTTTTGCCCCACCTCCACGACGTGGTTCCCATACAGAGTTGCCTTAGGCATAAATTCCTGCTTCCTGCACATGTTCAGCACACAAACCATTAGTTAAAACACAATGGGTTGCCTCCCATCCAACGCCTTAGTTTTGGTCGTGGCACGACTCATATTTTTGTATTTTTCTGAATATTTCATTTTTTAATATAAAATAACTAAACAAAAGCTAATAAATCCTAACTGTTACAAGGGTTCACGGGTTGCCTCCCGTGTAGCGCTTGATTAAATGTCGCGGCATCACCCATCCCATGACTCATTCATCATTTATTATGAGCGCTTCAAGCTCACGATCCACATCATTCCTGAAATAGTGCTTGACCCTCCTACCATTCACAAGGAAAGTAGAACTCTTATCCTTGTTTCGTAGTTCCACAACGCCATGTTGGGTCATCCTTACCACTTCGAAAGGACCACTCCACTTAGGCCGAAGCTCTCTGGGGAACAACTTCAACCTCGAGTTAAACAACAACACTAGTTGAACAACCTCAAAGGTGTGTGACACAATATGTTTGTCATGCTATCTCTTGGTCTTCTCTTTGTACAATTTAGCGTTCTCATAGGCGTGAAGCCTAAACTCCTCTAATTCATGCAGCTATGTTATTTTCTTCCTACCGGCTAACTCAACATCCAGATTCAGCTTTTTAATCACCCAATATGCCTTATGCTGCAATTCGGCTGGTAGGTGATAAGCTTTTCCAAACACCATTCAATAAGGAGAAGTCCCTATTGGTGTTTTGTATGCAGTCCGATATGCCCACCAGGCATCATCTAACTTTTCAGCCCAGTCTTTTCTTGAGGCATTCACAGTCTTCTGGAGGATCTGTTTGATCTCTCTATTAGACAATTCCACCTGCCCACTAGTTTAGGGATGATATGTTGTAGCCACTTTGTGTCTCACCCCATATTTGGATAACATATTATGCACCAAATTATTAATAAAATGCGTACCTCTATCACTGACCATAGCCCTTGGAGTTTGGAACCTGGTGAAGATGTGTTTTCGGATGAACTTCACAACCACTTTTGCATCATTGGATGGTAGTGCGACTGCCTCCACCCACTTAGACACGTAGTCCACTGCAACTAGGATGTATTGATTACCACAGGACGATGGGAATGGTACCATAAAGTCTATCCCCCATACATCAAAGATCTCAACCTCCAGTTTATTGCTCAATGGCATCTCATGTCTTCTGGAAATGGTGTCCATCCTTTGGCACTAATCGCAACCTTTCACTAACAAAGCAACATCTTTAAACAGAGTAGGCCAAAAGAAACCATATTGTAATACCTTATGCGCAGTTCATTCGCCTCCGTGGTGTCCACCATATGGTGAAGTGTGACAACTCTCCAATACTTGTGTCGCCTCCTGCTCAACTATACACCTTCTCATCATCTGATCAGGTTCCTACTTGAATAAGAAGGGCTCATCCCATATATTGAAGCGTACATCATAATTTAGCCTCTGTTTTTGATGTGTTGAGGCCCTAGGTGGAAATAAACCATTAACCGAAAAATTCACAATATCAACATACCAAGGCAGCCTCTAGATCAAAATCTTGTAGTAGCAGAATCCACCTAATTAGCCTCGGCTTCGCATCCTTCTTATTGAACAAATACCTGATTGCAGCATGATCCGTATAGACTATAACCTTTGTTCCCACCAAATATGATCTGAACTTATCAAACGCGAACACCAATGCTAGCATCTCTTTTTCAGTCACAGTGTAATTCGATTGAGCTGCATCAAATATCTTGCTCGCATACTAGATGGAATGGAACATCTTTTCTTTTCTATGCCCAAGTACTGCCTCAACCGCTATGTCCCTGGCATCACACATAAGCTCAAATAGAATCTCCCAATTCAGAGCAATTAGAATAGGAGCTTCAATCAACTTCTTCTTCAGCAGCTCAAATGCCTGCAAACACTTTTCATCAGAAACAAACTTCATCTCTTTCTCTAACAGGCTGCACATAGGTCTTGCAATCTTAGAGAAGTCCTTGATGAACCTTCTATAGAACCAGCATGTCCCAGGAAGCTTCTCACTCCTTTCACTATGATGGATGGTGGCAACTTCTCAATAACTTCCACTTTAGCTTTGTCAACTTCCAACCCACTTTTGGAGATCCTGTACCCCAACACGATTCCTTCTCTAACCAGAAAGTGACCCTTCTCCCAGTTTAGTACCAGATCTGTCTCTTCAAACCTAGCAAGAACTCTGTCAAGATTAGTCAAACAAAGTTCAAAAGACTCAACAAATACTAAGAAGTCATCCATGAATACTTCAGCAAAATCCTCCACCATATCATGGAAGATTGGCATCATACATCTCTAAAATATGGCTGGGGCATTGCTCAAGCCGAATGGAATGCGCTTGAACGCATACGTGCCATACGAACATGTGAATGTAGTCTTCTCCTGATCCTCTGGTGCAATGACGATCTGATTGTACCTTGAATAACTATCAAGGAAACAGTAATATTCCTGGCCAGCCAACCTATCCAACATTTGATCAATGAAAGGTACCGGATAATGGTCCTTTCTAGTGGCGTCATTCAACTTCCTGTAGTCCATGCATATCCACCACCCAGTCACTGTCCTTGTGGGGATTAACTCATTCTTCTCATTAGTCACCACCGTCATTCCTCCCTTTTTGGGCACACACTGTACTGGACTTACCAATTTTCTGTCTGATATTGGGTACACAATTCCCACATCCAACCACTTGATCACCTGTTTTCTTACCACATCCTTAATCAATGGGTTTAGTCTCCGCTGATGTTGTACACTCGACCTATACCCTTCCTCCATATATATTTTATGCATGTACAATGCGGGACAAATCCCATGGATGTCGGACATTTGCCAACCCAGAGCTACTTTCCTCTTCATTAGGATGATTAATGTTGCTTCCACCTGTGCATCAGACAATGCTGTAGACAAAATAACCGATAAAGTTTTATCTTTACCCAAAAATGCATACCTGAGGTGAGATGGCAATGCTTTTAATTCCAGCTGAGGTGCTTCTTCAATGGAGGGCTTGGGTGGAGGACCTAACACCCTATTCAAAGGCTCACATCGATCTCCAGATGTACCTATAAGTGCCACATCAAGAAATTGCACAATTTCATGTGCCTTAGCTTCCCCATAAATATCATCCCCTACTAACACTCGCTCTAAAGGGTGCTTAGATGCAATGTAGCGAGCCTCTGCCTCAAGATCTATCACGGTTATGGAAAACAACTCCTCATACACAGCTGGCAACTTTAATGCTTTATAGACATTGAACACCTCCACTTTATCATGTGCTCTCATAGTAAGTTTCCTAGCTGCTACATCTATCATGGACCTCCCAGTCGCTAAGAACCTAAGATGAATGGACCTTAAGAGCTGGCTCAAAATTCAGCACAATAAAATCTACTGGGAATAGCAACGACCTCACTTGCCCTAAAACATCCTCCACAACACCCTCAGGCCTAGCTACAGATC
The DNA here is from genome assembly GCF_000226075.1 of Solanum tuberosum. Classification (NCBI taxonomy): domain Eukaryota; kingdom Viridiplantae; phylum Streptophyta; class Magnoliopsida; order Solanales; family Solanaceae; genus Solanum; species Solanum tuberosum. The sequence goes on from NW_006239003.1 coordinate 1,834,362, forward strand.
TATCAGCCAACTGTAAGATGATGGTAGTAGATTTAGGACTACCGAACCCCAGTTTTTTGTACAAAGAAGTTGGAATCAGATTTATCCTAGCTCCTAGATCACACAATCATCGCGCATGAATGCTCTGCCCTATAGTGATCTGAACAGTAAAGCTGCCCAGATCTTTCAGTTTAGTGGGCAACTTATTTTGGATTCTGGAGCTGCATTCTTCAGTAAGTGCAACAGTCTCATATTCTGTCAGCCTCCTTTTATTTGCCAGAATCTCCTTCACATATTTCGCATACCTGGGTATACCCTTCAAAACATCTACCAATGGCAAGTTAATGTGAACTTGTTTCAAAAGAGAGAGAAACTTACCAAGACATTCATCCTCCTTATGTTTCTGTAACGAATGGAGGAGGTGGTTTCACAATTGGTTGCACTCTTTCTTCTTGTGCAACAACTTTGCTCTCATTGGGTTCACTCTCTACTCACAGCGTCAGTCTTTCTTTTCTTAGGAGCTAACTCCTCCAATTGTAAACCACTGCGTATACCTACCGCATTTATGTACTTAGGATTTGGATCAGTATTTCCCGACAAACCTCCTTGCCGATGTGAGTTTTGGGCACTAGCAAACTACCCGAATTGCTTCTCCAGATTTTGTGTAGCCAACTGGTTATTCCTTATATCAGCAGCTAACTGGGCTTGATCAGCCATGATCTTTTTCAGCATGTCCTTCATGCTCATGTTACTAGATTGCTTATTCGGCTGCTCCCGTTGGGCCTTTGGTTGGCACCCCTGTGTATTTCCTTGGGGTCTATACTGATTCTGGCCTTGATCCTAATTTTGATATCCACCCCAAGTAAAGTTTGAGTGGTTACGCCAACTTGGGTTATAAGAGTTCCCATCATTCTGCTGCCATCCTCCTCGCTGTGCATTTCCTACAATATTAACAGAATTTGGGTTTGCACCACATACCTCTGCGCTATGGTCACCACCTCCGCAGATCTCATACCAAGATGGTGGTTGTTGAACTGCATTTACCGATGCGGGTTGTTGTCCCAATGCTAGATTACTGAAGTGGGTGTTCATCATATTCTGCATAGCAGCAATCTGTGCAGTTAAGGAAGTCACAACATCTACCTCTAGCATACCTGCAGTTTTCTGGATCACAGGTTTCACCCCTCCTCTATTCCATTCAGGGTTTCCCTGCCTGATCCTATTCAGCAAGGTGAATAGTTCAGCATATATCTTCTTCAAAGCTTGACCACCTGCAGCTGAAACAAGTAGAATTTTGGTGTTAGGCTCCAATCCTTCAATGAAGGCATGGACTAATACCTCATTAGACTGATGATGATGTGGGTAGCTCATTAACATCAATTTAAACCTGTCCCAAGATTAGTACAAGTTTTCTCCCACTTTCTGCCTAAAGCTCAAATTGTCACTCCTCAACTTAGCTATTTTTTCAAATGGAAAAAAATCAGATGAGTAACTTCTGTGCTAGATCATTCCAAGTGGTAATTGAGTTCGTAAGCTCTAAGTTTAACCATATTTTTGCTTCCCCAAGCAGAGAAAATAGGAATAAAGTGAGCCTTACATAATCCACATTCACTCCAGCTGGAGTGTACGTATCACTGATCTCGAGGAAATTCTAAATGTGAACTGTTGGATCCTCGTGCGACAGACCAGTGAACTCCCCATTAGTGTGTAATAATTGCACCATACTCTGCTTCAATTCAAACCTTCCACTAGCTTCAGGTTTTTGAATGCATGATGTCACATTGGTGGGACGTGGGATTGCCACGTCTCTTACTTTCAACTCAGCCATTATATCAGGTTCCTCTTCCTTAACTCTTGCTACTAGAGATGTCGATACACCAGCAACAAGAGGGACCAAATAAGTAAGTTTTCTTTGCATTCTCCGATAGTGAAAGAATCTTTTCGGTTCAACTAGGGGCCATAACCATCCTTGATCGTCGTCCAGTTTGAAGTTCTAATACAACCTGCAACAATGAAATGCTAAGATCAAATTGTCAACACTTGTTTTTTTTTACTTCAGAAATTAGAAAAATGAAATAACTCCTAATTCTAAAGTCCCCGGCAGTGGCGCCAAAAACGTGTTGCATCCAAATCGCACAAGCAAGTGCACGTGGTCACTCGAGTATTAAAGTAGCTCTTTGTAAGATCCGGGTATCGTACCCACAGGGACTTATGCTTAGAATCACTCAATTTCTCTAACTTTCAGCTGAACCCAAGTGTTATCAAGATTTCAAAAGTGATTAAGTTTCCAATTCTAGAGTAGTAACAAAATGCAATAAAAGCGATTCAACTTCAAGGGTTTAAAAACAATGATTGGATAAATTCCAGGGCTGCAGCTTTTATTAGGAATCATGCAATCAATATCATTTATATGGGTATTTATCAACTATCGAATCAATGAATCACAGGGTTAAATGAATGATCATGGTCTCCCGACCTCTTATCGCCTACGATAAATAGCACCCTAACTACATCGTTGAGTGGGGATAAGATGGATTAAATACAGAGCATTACAATTTCTTCCTCTATGGTGACCCAAGCAGGGTTTCTAGGTATATCCCTATCCTAGATACAAATTAACCCTAGTTATTTAAAATTAATCATGTTCTTTATGTCCCACATTATATCCTTTTATTCCTCTCCCGAGTTAAATTTAGACAAGGTATTTATTTCAATGGTGATCAGTCACAAAATATGGAAAGCAAGAACATAAGAAAGATTCATATGATAATTGACATTAACCCAATTAAAACATAATAGACTACAATCATCATGCAGCCACAACACTAGAACAAGGGTATTTAGCTACTCATAATTAAGAATCGATCAAACAATGTTTATTGAACATAAAGAGATCGAAAAGAAAAGAGTTTAGGAAAGAACCCTAAAAATGATAAAAATGTTCTCCCAAGTCGTCGTTGCTTCAAAACCCCGAAAAAGAATAATTAATAAAATAAAATAATGACCTATTTATACTAAAAGTCAAAACGGCGAAAACTGGGCACAAGGGGCGCGACACGGGGGTGCTTCCTAGATTCACTTCAAGGCATAATGATCTTCTCCGCGACGCGGACATTCCATGGAGTACTCTGCCTCAAAGTCGACTTTTATTAATTAATATTCACTTCCTCTCCATGACACGGAGACACAACTCTGGCTCGATTTGTGAGAAAAAGCACTCCCCCGCGACGCACCTGCTACACGGAGGACTCTGCCTCAAATTGAATTTTTATGCTTGGAGTTTACACCCCAAATTATAGGACTTATGCCCTATGGATCTGCATCTTCAAATTGTGCCCCTGAGCATTTATGAAACGCTTCCCCCGAGACTCGCCCCAAAAATAAAATAAAAAGAAAAAATTATCGGAATTAGTTATTTCGGCATATATATTGTAACACCTCGGTATTTGAAAGATCTAAACTTAGAAAGAACTAATTTTGAAAGAGTCAAATTTGAAGTTTTACAAGTTATGCTTAAGTTAAGAGTTTAGGGTCAAGTTACCATAACTTTTAGTACATGATGAGTTAGGTGGCCAATAAGATATCAAATAAAAGGTCTTGAAATCCTCTTTCTAACCTAACAAGTTTGCTAGTTTTCGAGCTCATATGAGGTAGATATGCCCGTTTGAAGTCGGGCTATCTGGTTAAGAAAAGTTACCCAAAAATATGAGGGATATTTTGATCTTTTCCTTACCCTTTAAGATTTAAGCTTTTTTAGTAAATAATTAGCGGTCCAAACTGATTTCGTTCAGTTTTCCCAAACCAATTTACACTTTGAGTTTTGAGAGAAGTTCAAGAAGAGGATAAAAGAGAAAAGTGAAGGGGTTCTTCAAGTTTTCTTGCGAATCGAAGATTGTTTCGCTAAGGATTTAATCCATAAGAGGTATGTGAGTTCTTATAGTTTTTGGTTCGATCACCCACGCGCCAATCATGATTAAAATATTCGAATTCATGTATAAATATTGAAAGATTTAAGTTCTTGATGTGTGTTCTTGAAGTATTGTTTTCGTTCTTGAATTAGGTTGGGTTTGATGAGTCCTTGAGGTAACCGTATTGAGTTTGAGAGTTGTTTTTGAGTAGATTCTTGTGTACTTATATTGGGTAATTGAATTTAAGGAAAACTTAAGAAATCAATCGTTTAAAAGTGATTTAGGATCAAAAAACGAGAGAAAATTTGTCAGATTGACCTAGCAGAAGGGTGGTGTGGCGTGCCCTAAATGCGTCAGGAAGTCCAGCGTGGCGCCCCAGCAGTGCGCCAAAATGTAGTCTCTTAAGTTTAGGGCCTAACGCCCCGCGCTAGCAGTACGCCAGGGTCACTTGCCCCCACCCTTTTTTCCATCGTTTAGCCCGTCTAAGTTCTCTTAAAGTGTACCTTCACTCCCTATTTATTCTAACTACTCTAAACTACTTCTAAACATCTAGAAATCATTCACAACGTGAATCATAACGTTGAATTCATAATACAAATTCAAGGTAGATCTAAGAGTCAAGTCTTGAGAGTTCTTCAAGTTATTTTAAGAAGTATTTTACAAACCTTTTCAACTTGTTTTAAGACTTGAGAATTTGAGTTTGAGGAAGAATAAGGTTGAGTACATTTTCTTTAAAATGATATATGGGAACTAAGTATTCCCCAGATAAATGTTTTAACATTTAAGAAAAATGAGGAAACACCGATTTCCAAAAGAGTTCATGAGTACTACGTCTTTTAAGATAAAACCTTTTGAGAAACAATCTCAAAGTTGAGGAAGAGGAAATATTTTCTTTAAAACATAATGAGCTAAGTTATATTTTGGGAGTAGTATTGAGCACCGATATGGGGGAGAGTTCTAATAACTCACAGCCCTCATAAACCATGTAGCCAACGAGGGTAGAAAAGTGTCATACTTTTTAGATGATTCCTTTATTAATTTTTAGCATAGACTAATGGTGAGACTAGAGTCTCGGGTTCGAGCCTTTGGTATGGAGAAAATCTGATTGGGAGTGTAACCTTCGTATAGGCCCTATAGTACTTCAATGTAGCCTCCGAACACTGAGTGGAAATCCTAAAAAAAAATTTGTAAGAATGATTTGGAAATAATGTTCCTTAAAAATGAAAAAGAAAAAAAGAAGAGAAAAACTCTTCTAATGTAAGTAGGTAAGACAAGTGACATTCCACATTGATAATGTCCTCCTCAACCTCCAACACACCTTATCCTCACGTCACCCTTTTATCCACCACTACACTGCTACCCAGCCCCAACCTCACTTCCAATAGGATTATATATAGATAGATTTAGGATAATATTTTTTCACTGACATATCGAACAAAAGAAAATACATTAGTAACTCCCTTATTTTTGTTCATTTGGAACACACCCAAAGAGGTAGAATGTAGTACAAAAAGCTCCAAAATGTTATTCCAATATATATCATCAAAGGATACATAAGGTTAGGGGATAATTAACTATATACATTTTTCATTAAGCCTACTAATTAAACATATAATTTAGAAAAATACTACATTATTGTACATAATTGTTAAAAGGGCATGGCTTTGTGCAATAATATTGTTTGTACTTCTCAAATAAGTGCACATTTTATCATCAATAAGTGTCCCCCTGAATGTTTTCCACCATTTAAAACAACAGAAAGACATTAAGTGACACATGAAGTTGTCTCGAATTTTCAAAAAGACACCTAAACTATGCAAGCTTCCTATTATCCCCTAAACAATCTTGAACTGATATTATTGCATCATTTTTTGTCCACCTGGCATGAAAAGTGTATGCACTAGAGTTAGCCGATGTCTCAAATGCGGAGTTCGAGTCCAAGTTGCAAGAGATGGATCTAGGCTGGTTAAGAGATACACTGATCGAGCCAGCCAAACGGGAGCATGTCTACTGGGCTACTACAAAGGGCATTACTAGAACAGATTGGTCACCTGATGCTAAGAGATGGCTACACTTGGTGACTAGAAGGATCCGCCTATCGGGCAACCGCACCGACGTGACCTTTCCCCGGGACTTGGTGTGGGCGTGCGCTATACAAGGCATCCAGTTAAATGTGGGGGCGTAGATCATCTCAGAGTCGAAGATGTTCTACCGAGGCAATAAGAAGGCTTTCTTCCTACCAGGTTCATTACTGCATTGTGCAAGCGGGCAGGAGTGCCACTTTTTGACACCGATGAGGTACTTCCTATGGATCCCCCATTTCATCCTCTTTTGGTCAGACAGGGCTCTACTTCTAGGAGCAAGAGGAGGAAGATGGGCTGGGCTAATAGAGGTAAGGCGGTCGTGGATTGGGACGACGAGGACCCACTCTCAGGTGCACGGGTCGAAGAGGATCTGGAGGCTGTTCGGAAGAGGATGGGGATCGTCTATGCCGACTTCATTATGGTTCCACCCAACACTGCCCTAGAGGTCGAGATGCTCCGTCGCCAGCTTCACCGGGAGAGGAAGAAGGGTCTTGAGAGGAACCGCCTAATGACTTGGATAAGGAAGACCATTAAGGCCATCTTTTCTTGTGTTTCCCCTGATAGGGAGATCCCCCGACTCGATCCAGAGGACTACATGGATTTCTCTATGCTAAATGAGGACTGGGCTGGCGAGAATCCCCTGAAGGACCTCGCCTCTGACACCGACACTTCTCCTTCTCAGGGTTCTTGATCTGACTTATTATTTCTACCTATTTGCTTGTAAATTTAGGACCACTTGTTTTTATCTTCTTGACATTCCTAAGTTTTTGTAGCACATGGATGCTTGATTTCCTGCTTTTCCGTAGTAAATGTTGAATTCTATGTATTTAAATCTATTTTCCCAAGTTGCTAAGCACTGAAAGATTGCAGAGATTTGTTCGGATCACATTGGGGTTGATGTTTGAAGTTAGGAAAAACAGGGGAGGCAAGGTTAAGGTTCTGGCTCGCCCTGTCCCGCTCTGGCTAGAAATTCCCGCTCTGGCGGTCTCACTATGGCAGGAATAATCCTGCCCCAGAGGCTCAGACGGAACCAGAACCCGACTAATAGTTTATGGGTTTTTTCCGTCTTTCTAAAATCTTCCCAAAGTTTCCAGCTTACCCATACAATCTAAGATACATTTCAAAGCTAGGAAAATCATTAGCTAATCTGAATTAATCTTAACGACACACCATCCCACTAGTTCTCATTAATTCCACATTACACCCATACATCCCCAAGATACACCTAGACATTCACTCGATTATTGGTTGGTCGCAACGCACGTCCAAATTTCCATCTCACAAATCACTCCATAACTAATCTAAACCCTCGCACCAACTTAGTTATGACCTCTTCCCTCAATGGTTTTCACGATACTCAAGTAGTTACACTTAAATAATTTCCACAACTCAGCCAACACTTCGCACATATCAAGGTTTAAACACACACACACACTTATTGTACACATAACCACATCATTACAGTCAAGCAATTACCACTTTTACATTCACAGTTAATTCAGGAAAAAAGAAGCACGCATTCATATATTTCAAGTTACAACTCACAAACAAGCCCAAATTATTAATTAGTTAGTTCATTCCATAGATGACAATAACATATCATTTATGCCTTACACAGCCCCAAAGGCCAGATACCAATTGGAACCTTCTCAGTTTCAAATTTGCTTTGCTTCTGGCCCTTCGGTCGTGACCTCGATGTTCGGTTTACTTTGTTGAGATACAAATTGGAATTGGGAGATACTAATTGGACCCAACTCATACCACAAGCGACACTTCACACGAAATGAGAGAATGAGTGGAACAAATTCCTAAAATGCTTCCTAGCTTCATGAGGATTAGATGTGGACGTCAACACACCAATCCACAGGAGTCTAGTCCACATTTTGCTCTTGTACTTAGAGACCGGTAAACTAGGCTCTAATACCAATTTTTCACAACCCAACCCACCGGGTCACGCCGGGATCTACATACTACCTCCTGAGTACGAAAACCCTCATACCCAACAATTAAAAACATGCAGAAATTTGAAATAATGGAAATAAATATGATAATATTATTTTTAAAATAATATCCTTTAGACACTTTTAATCCAAACTTGTAAAAAAGATTAACAATTCCCAAGGGTCTAGTCTAAACAGGTACAAGAGCTACTAAGAGTACAGACCGACATATTAGACAAAAGACACAGCTCCCACCATGCGGAAGGAAGAGTAGAAGATGCTGGAGAGTTCTTCATCTTCACCTAAGGAAACATCACCAACCTGTATCCAAACTATGTCAAAAAGACATAGCAAGAGTAGTATCAGTACAAAACACACGTTCTGGTAGGTATCATTGGTTAACCCGATGCCTACCACATCACATAAGAAACCAACTAGTAGAAATATACAATACACCACTAGCTTCTCAACCTTTACCCTCTCTTAAAATACCCCCAAATCACACCAGGTTCTTGATCATAGACTAACCCTTCTAACACATTAACAAATCCCCAATTACAACTACAAGCATCCCAACTATCCGCTCACGTCATACCCTTACTTCCTTCTCACATTACTCAACCATGGACACATAGTACATTATGTCACGCTTTCTAACCACTAAACACAATTACCTTACTCCAAGTGAATTCCACTTAAGCACTTACTTCACGTACCCTACCTCTGCTTCTCACCATTAAGACACACGAAAAACCCTTGCTATCCATTACTCGCCCCTTGAACACTTTACCCCTCCACTATATCTAACAAGTTCGCTTAACACAAAGAACAATCAAATATAAACCGTCATAACCTATATCCATTAAGTGCAGCATATATAAGTCAACACAACCATATAGTCACAGACATATATCGAACATGTACCACCTTATCAACATTTACGAACAATGAAATTCTTCACATTTCTCAAGAAACACAATTATATCAAATCATTGGTCCTCTCATGGAACCCAAACTCAAACAGTTAGCATATCGGAACGTGGTACCCGATCCAATAATTATGCCAGAATGTGGAAACCTATCCCATAGTTATGTCGAAACGTGACAACCGATCCAAGTTAGTTATGCCGGAACATGGCAACCAATCCAAGTTAGTTATGCTCAAACGTGGCAACCGATCAATTCCCCACACCACAATCACAAGTATATTCTCACAATCACATAAACAATTCATGATTCATGGCGATATTTGTCATTCATATATCCCTATTTACAATAAGTGTAGTCAAAACTGCATACTTCGTATATCTACACATATCACAATGAAAACATGAACAACATACATCACTAAATCATGGAATCACCACCCTCACAATGGATTATTCATCAACACACCTCATGTAACCCTAATTCGACCATACTCAGCCCTAATTAATCATATAAGGCTTCATTCTAAGGTTTAATTCACAACTCATTCAGTGCATGAAGGTCGACGCATAAATCCTACCATTTATTTACATATATTACATAGTGAGAACGGATTTAAACTACTCAATTCATAAAACCTAGCCTACCTGGGCACCAAGCAATTGCACAGAGTTTTTGTCTTTCATTTCGGTTTTCTGGGATTTGTGACGGTGAATTTGGCCAAGAATCTGCAAGATATCGGCATCCTTACGTTAGAAATCTTCTTCTCCATCCTTCCAAAACTTAGAGTAGCTTTTCTGAGGTTTCTAGGGTATTTTCCGACTTATTAAGGTATTTTAGAAAGATGGAGAAAATAGGATTTCTCATAATATAGGTTCTGCCTCGCCTATCCCACCATGGCGCTAGCTTACCCCACCCTAGCGCCGCCGCCCTAGCGGCAACTACCCCGCTCTGGCGGGACAAAGGCCCTTAATTTTCCCGGATTTATGTTTTTCCTAAATACGATGGTTCGGGTCGTTACAATAGATACCAATTTACCGTTGGTTCGTCCCTGAACGACTAGTGCATGGGTCATCACGCATCCTATCTCATATTGTTTTTGTCTAACAACTCGGTCCATTACCAATTCACGGACGGGGATGGCTTTATTATCAAGCGATCCACGATAGGTTCAATACTTTAAGAGACCAGTTAGGGATACGATGCAATGTATGAAGCATTTTCCTCATTCTCTCTTTTTCAAACTCAACGTCCCCTAAAACTCTCTCGACTTGGTCATTTCGGACGACAAATCAAAGGTAAATTTCTCGTCTCTTACACTTTTTACCTCATTACTTGATTAATGATAATTGCTTGATGATTAACTAATCGAAAGCAGATGGTTTTTGGGGTAGCTTTTTTTTGAAAATAACTAGGTTGCTTGATTTGTTAGAAAAACGTAGCATGGTTACTTCCCTTACGTCCCCAGCATTCCCACAATGTTCTGGTCGTAAGAATTTCGTAAAAATATGTTAAATCGGTACAAAATGGGTGGGGGAAGTTGAAGAGTCTCTTGGTTTAAAACTCCAATTTAGGACTCATTTAGGAGTTATGTTGCGGAAATAATTGCTTATTTATGATTTAGGATAGTTTATGCACTCTAATCTGCTGATATTCTGTCGAAAACGAGGCTTTTGGGACATAGAGACGCCATAACTACATTTGTTGTTCGTCCCAGATGAAGGCCTTTATCCCCCTAAGGTGGCCTTCATAATCCCGCCAGGGTGGGATTTTGGCCGCTGTGGCGGGATGCGCCAGATCAGTGGCCTGCACCCTTAACACAAAATTTTCTCCTTTCTTATTTTTTGCCTTACACTGACTATCCTAACGCATTTCTAACTGACATTCAACTTATTGCAGGCTCTCTAAATGGCAGGTCAAAATGAAGAAAAATTACCTTTCATCCGGTTCCCTGATACTGCAAGCTGGGAAAGGCATCATGACAACCATAACACAGGGTTTTACTGCAACAGAGGGTTTTTGTAACTTAAACTAGAGGATAAGGTGCCTAAATTTTTTGCTCTCCTGATGGAGTTCAGATGGGCTCCACTGACTGAGGCTCCCCCAGATGCACGTTCCGCTTGGGTAAGGGAGTTCTTTGTCATCCTCTCTACCGTCCACTAGGATGACTCTTACCATGTCATCTAGGTCCGAGGAGTTGACATCCCCTTGAATGTCACCGCCATCAATGAAGTACTAGAGTTACCTGATGTCTCAAATGCAGAGTTCGAGGCAAGTTGCGGGAGATGGATCTAGGTTGGTTAAGGGATACACTGATCGAGCTAGCCAAATGGGACCAGGTATACTAGGCTACTTCAGAGAGCATTACTAGCACAAATTGGTCACCCGATGCTAAAAGGTAGCTACACTTGGTGACTAAGAGGATCCACCCGTCGGGCAACCCCATCGACGTGACCTTTCCCCGGGCCTTGGTGGCGGTGTGTGCTATACAGGGCATCCAGTTAAATGTGGGGGCGTAGATCATCTCAGAGTGGAAGATCTGATATCGGGGCAATAAGAAGGCTTTCTTCTTACCAAGGCTTATTACTGAGCTGTGCAAGCGGGCAGGAGTGCCACTTTTTGACGCCGATGAGGTACTTCCTAATCATCCCCCTTTTCACCCTCTTTTGGCCAGACAGGGCTCTACTTCTAGGAGCAAGAGGAGGATGACGGGCAGGGCTAGCACTAGTAAGGCGGCCATGGATTCGGACGACGAGGACCCACTCTCAGGTGCACGGGTCAAAGAGAATCTGGAGGCTGTCAGGAAGAGGATGGGAAACGCCTATGCTAACTTCACTCCGGTTCCATCTAGCACTGCCCTAGAGGTCGAGATGCTCTGTCGCCAGCTGCTCTGGGAGAGGAAGAAAGGTCTGGAGAGGGACCGCTAGATGGCCCGGATGAGGAAAACTATTAAGGCCATCTTTTCTTGTGTTACCCCTGACAGGGAAATCCCCCGACTCGATCCAGATGACTACAGGGAGTTCCCCATGCTGAATGAGGCCTAGGTTGGCGAGAAGCCCCTGGAGGACCTCGCCTCTGACACCGACACTTCTCATTCCCAGGGTTCTTGATCTGACTTATTATTTTGCGCTATTTACTTGTAAATTTAGGACCACTTGTTTTTATCTTCTTGACTCTCTTAAGTTTTTGTAGCACATGGATGCTTGATTTCCTGCTTTTCTATAGTAAATGGTGAATTCTAGGTTTTTAAATCTATTTTCCCAAGTTGCTGAACACTGAAAGAGTGCAGGGATTTGTTGGGATCCCATTGGGGTTGATGTTTGAAGTTAGGGAAAATAGGGGAGGCAGGGTTGAGGTTCTGCCTCGCACTGTCCTGCTCCAGCGGGAAAACCCTGCGCTGGCAGGAATAGTCCTGCCCCACCGGCTCAGACGGAACCAGAACGTGGCTAATAATTTCTGGGTTCTTTCCGTCTTTCTAAAATCTTACCAAAGTTTCTAGCTTACCCAACCAATCAAAGATACATTTACAAGCTAGGAAAATCATTAGCTAATCCGAATCAATCTTAACGACATAGCATCCCACTAGTTCTCATTAATTCCATGTTACACCCACACATCCCCAGGATACACCTAATAATTCACTGATTATTGGTTGGTCATGACACACGTCCAGATTTCATTCTCACAAATTACTCTGTACCTTATCTAAACCCTCGCACCAACTTAGTTATGACCTCTTCCCTTAACTATTTTCACGATACTAAAGTAGTTACACTTAAATAATTTCCACAACTCAGCCAACACTTCACACATATCAAGGTTTAAACATACACATTTATTGTTCACATAACCACGCTGTTACACTCAAGCAATTACCACCTTCACATTCACAGTTAATTCAGGAAACAAGAAGCACACATTCACATATTTCAAGTTACAACTAATAGACAAGCCCAAATGATTAATTAGTTCGTTTATTCCATAGATGACCATTACGGATCATTTATGCCTTACACTGCCCCTAAAGCCAGATACCAATTGGAACCTTCTCAATTTCAATTTTGCTTTGCTTGTGGCCCTTCAATCGTGACCACGAAGTCTGGTTTACTTTATTGAGATACCAATTAGAATCGGGAGATATCAATTGGACACAACTCATATCACAAGTGACACTTCGCATGAAAGGAGAGAATGAGTGGAACAAATTCCTAGAATGCATCCTAGCTTCCTGAGGATTGGATGTGGATGTCAACACACCAATCTGCAAGAGTCTAGTCCACATTTTGGTCTTGTACTGGGAGACCGGTAACCTAAGCTCTGAAACCAATTTGTCACGACCTAACCCACCGGGACGTGCTAGCACCTACATACTATTTTTTGAGTAGGAGAACCCTCATACCCAACAATTAAAACATGCGGAAATTTTAAATAATGGAAATAAATATAATAATATGATTTTTAAAACAATATCCTTTAGACACACTTTTAATCCAAACTTGTGAAGAAAATTAACAACTTCCAAAGGTTTAATCTAAACAGGTACAAAAGCTACTAAGAGTACAGACTGGCATATTAGACAAAAGACATAGCTCCGACCATGCGGAAGGAAGAGTAGAAGCTGCTAGAGAGTTCTTCATCTTCGCTTAAGGAAACATCACCAACCTGCATCCAGACTATATCAAAATAACATAGTAAGATTAGTGTCAGTACAAAACACACATACTAGTAGGCATCATCGGTCAACCCGACACTCATAACACAACATAAGAAACCAACTAGTAAAAATATACAATAGACCACTCGCTTCTCCGCCTTTACCCTCTCTTAAAATACCCCAAATCACACCAAGTTCTTGATCATAGCCTAACCGTTATAACACATTAACAAATCCCCAATTACCACTACAAGCATCACAACTATCCGCTCACGTCATACCCTTACTTCCTTCTCACGTTACTCAACCATGGACACATAGTACATTACGTCACGCTTTCTAACCACCAAATACAATTACCTTACTCCAAGTGAATTCCACCTAAGCACTTACTTCACGTACCCTACCTCTGCTTCTCGTCATTAAAACACACCAATGACCCTTGCTATCCATTACTCTCCCCTTGAACACTTTACCCTTCCACTATATCTAACAAGTTCGCTTAACACAAAGAACAATCAAACATAAACTGTCATAACCTATATTCACTAAGTGCAGCATATATAAGTCAATACAACCATATAGTCACAGGCATATATCGAACATGTACCACTTTATCAACATTAACGAACAATGAACATCTTCACATTTCTCAAGAAACACAATTATATCAAATCATTGGTCCTTTCATGGAACCCAAACCCAGACAGTTAGCATACCAGAACGTGGTACCCGATCCAATAATTATACCGGAATGTGGCAACCGATCCCATAGTTATGCCGCAATGTGGCAACCGATCAAAGTTAGTTATGCCGGAACGTGGCAACCGATCCAAGTTTGTTATGCCGGAACGTGGAAACTGATCCATTCCCCACACCACAATCACAAGTATATTCTCACAATCACATAAACAATTCATCATTCATGGCGCTATTTGTCATTCATATATCCCTATTTACAACAAATGTAGTCAACACTGTATACTTCGTATATCTACATGTATCACAATGAAAACAAGAACAAAATACATCACTAAATCATGGAATCACCACCCTCACAATGGATTATTTATCAACACACCTCATGCAACCCTAATTAAAACATACTCAGCCCTAATTCATCATCAAAGGCTTCGTTCTATGGTTTAAATCACAACGCATTCGGTGCACGAAGGTCTACGCATAAAGCCTACCATTTTTTTACATATATTACAAAGTGAGAACAGATTTAAAATACTCAATTCATAAAACCTAGCCTACCTGGGTGCCAAGTAATTGCATAGAGTTTTTGTCTTCGATTCTGGATTTTCAGGCTTCGTAACGGTGCATTTGGCCAAGAATCCGCAAGATATCGACATCCTTCCGTTAGAAATCTTCTTCTCCTTTATTCCTAAGCTTAAACCAGCTTTTATGAGGTTTCTAGGGTGTTTTACCACTTATTAAGGTATTTTAGGAAGATGGAGAAAATAGGATTTCTCATAATTTACCTTATGCCTCGCTTATCTTGCCCTTGCGCAAGCTTACCCCACCCTTGCGCCGCCGCCCTAGAGGCAACTACCCCACTCTGGCGGGACAAAGGCCGTGAATTTTCTCAGATTTTTGTTTCTCCTAAATATGACGGTTCGGGTCGTTACATGTAACTAGAACTTAGAGATGTTGATGCTAAAGGAGCCTTCAAGTTGAAAAACTATGAAATGGTTCTGGCCTCATTTGTTTAAACTTAATGGAGATTTGAATCTTATTCATTCAAATCAACTGACGAGTCCACAAATTGGACTCATTTAGGGCTTTATTTAAATGAAAATAGTGTCCTTGAATTCTTGTTTTATCTCAATACCTGATTAAAATGCTGAATTTTCAAGTATTTGAAGTTTTAGTGGAAGAATGGACACTTAGGCGCAAAACGGAGCAAATAGGGCTGAAAAGAACAAGAAATGGAATCCTGTGGATCGCCAAATTTAACTTGGTGAGTCACCGAAACGACATAAACCGCCCTTCGTTCCAGAACACGAAGCCTTGAAGGAAGTGGATCAAAAGGCGAGGAAAGGAGCAGTCGGCGAGTCACTGATCAGTTCTGCGAAGCAGTACTGTACCAACCAATGATCCAGAATGCGAGGATGCTAAAGGCAAGACACTAAAGGCGATGAGCTGACCAAAGGGCGGATCGCTAAGTTCATCAGCGATTTTGACAAATATCGTCGAACAATCCTCCGGAGCACAATCTGGGAAAACTATAAATACTATTTGGAATTACAGTCTTAAGAGATATTGTGTACGGAACATTTATTATTATTATTTTCACTTTGGAACATACTTTAGCTGATATTTTTCTCTCAACTTTGGAGAGGATTTTGTGGAGACTTGAACAAAGGAGTTCATCTTCCCCAAGTTGGAAGTGGGTCTTCTCTATTCATTTTCCTTTGCTTAATTTAAGGTTTAATTTCTTATACCTAGTTGATTTCATTATCATGTTAGGTATAATTTCTTAGTTCTTGATGTGTGGCTAAAAACCCCATTATTGGGGTGTGATTTAGCGAATATGGGTTGATATTCTTGTTGGGTCTTGCTTGGTGATAGATTAGATGTATTTTAATGGTGATTTGACCTAGTGTTTGTTGTTTAATCTAAAGGTTTTGTAGTTACAAAAATACAAAGCCACCCATGTGTTTTCGACTTGCTCGAGAGGGAGGTCGCGAAACCAAAACCTTTAGATTGATGGCCTATGGAGTGGGTCGACATGAGGTTCAGCCCGAGAGGGTGAGCCCTAGTCCCATATCCTAACACTCAGCTCGAGAGAGTGAGTGGGGTAAGGCGTAGGCTGGTCTTCATGCAGCAAATGGGTGTCCGAGAAGAATGCATTTGAAATGGGGTAAGTTGCCCGAGAGGGAACTTATTTCCATTTAAAGCTTAGCCTAGTCACTATTATTTTGCAAATGTCCTATCGAAAGCATGTACCCAACAATTTATCTCAACTTGTATTGCGGTCACATCCCAAGAACCTTTCCCCATACTTGATTTTCTTGTTTATTTTACTGTTTTAGTACTTGTTACAAAACCCCCTTAGATATTCGACACTTTTGTGTCACCCCCTTTAATTTAAAATGTCTTTTATCGCAAATGTCTTTAACTAAGACTAACTTGAATGAAATTCTAATTGGTTATTAATTCTCAAAACCGCTCTCTTGGGACACGACCCCAACCCTTGGTTGGGTTACTATATTATCGACGATCCTAGACACTCGTACCGTAGGTTAGTGTCGTTGGTCACGATAAGCATCAATCTC
>NW_006239003.1:1851186-1851338 GCF_000226075.1 Solanum tuberosum
CCGCTGCCGGGGATTGGTGTTATTTGAGAATTTTTAGTTCACTAGAATTTTCGTCTTATTAATCGTAGTTTCCTTACTTAACTTGTAGTTTTGTTTTCTTGTCTTTATGTAAGCAGAGGAAGTGAGTATGGCGAGCAGTAATCGGGAGCTAA
>NW_006239003.1:1860626-1862307 GCF_000226075.1 Solanum tuberosum
CTATGTTTTTGTTCGTTAATATCTTTAGCTACGACTAGTTAGAATGTAAATTCTATTTTCTATCAATTCTCAAAACCGCTCCCTTGGGACATGACCCCAACCCTCGATTGGGTTACTATATTATCGACAATCGTAGACACTCATACCGTAGGTTAGTGTCGTTGGTAACGATAAACATCAAAATGGTGCCGCTGCCGGGGATTGGTGTTATTTGAGAATTTTTAGTTCACTAGAATTTTCGTCTTATTAATCGTAGTTTCCTTACTTAACTTGTAGTTTTGTTTTCTTGTCTTTATGTAAGTTTACTAACTTAACTTGTAGTTTTGTTATCTTGTCTATATTGAAACAGAAGAAGTGAGTATGGCGAGCAGCACTCAGGAGCTATTGGAGTTTCTTCCAATAGAGGTAATGATATACCGGGAGCATATCCTCACCTTCAAGCAATTGGAGGGTGAACGGATCCACAAGTCATGGGCAAGGTTTAATGAACTGATCAATCAATGCCCAAATCATGACATTCCCGACATAGCTCTTCTTGACTATTTTTACAAAAGTCTTGATCCTGGAAACAAGAGGTTGGTCGACCAAGTCATTCCGGGAGGCATTGCGAAACAACCATATATGATAGCAACTCACTTGCTTAATCAAATGGTTGAAACGAACCGAGAAGTGGAAAAGGACTTCATCTTAGCTGCCCTAATGGCTCAGATGGATTAGTTGGCTAAAAAGATGGTGAAGATTGAAATCCAATGTAAAAGGAAAGATAAATACATCCCTCCTCATGAGAGAAGAGGTCTCAAGGACAATGAGGTTAAATGCTTTGAGGGAATGCTCTCAATCATTCTCCACAAGGTGACTGAGCAAGGTAGCGCGCTGAAAGGAATGAAGGAAGACATTGAAGGAATGAAGCGGATGATTTGGTATCATTCCAGAGCTGTCCAGCTGCTCGAGAACCTCATAGGCTATGCGTCGCACGATCTCCACCCGCAATAAAACAAGAGGTTGCCTAGTAATACCAGGGCTAACCCCAAATGTGAAGTTTGAGTGCTGACTTGCGTCGTGCCACGACGTTAACTAAGGCGCTATTTGGGAGGCAACCCAAAACCTTTACGAGCTTTAGTTTTATTCTAAGAAATAATAGTGTATCAATTTCGCAGGAGAAAACGTAGAGAATGAATGAAAAATGTGGATTGGTAATTGATAGTCCCACTCGGCGAGCAACCGAACTATTCAGCGACTTCGATCTAGACCGCTGACAGACTCAAAACCCAAGCTATAGTCTATAACAATCGGCAGCGAGGGGAATCACTTGGCGTAACGCTGAATCATTCAGCGATACAAACTAATATCACTGAATGAGCAACAACTAGACAGTTTTTAAAGGCCAATAGTTTCAAAAATGGAAAACTATTTATTTTCTACTCAATTTCTACTGTCGAAAAACCGTACCTAGTAAGTAATTTTCATTATCTCTACACTCCTGACATTTTAGTTGTTGATTTGTGCTAAAGCGTGGGATTACATTGCTTCCTAGTATTTCAACACAGTTCAAGCATCATAAAAGGTTCGTTTCTCCAAATCCTGAAACTACTAAAATTATGTTCTCTTATTAAATAAAAACTGGTTGAGTTGACTTGTGCTAGACCTCTCTCTGATAAACCCATCTTGTCTAAATGCCAGA
>NW_006239003.1:1862407-1863970 GCF_000226075.1 Solanum tuberosum
GCCAGATTCGATCTGAGAATCGTGCCTAATTGATCTCAATTTTTGAAATCCCTCTTTTGCATGAAATGATTTGAGCTTCGGGTGAATGAATGTCATGGGTCTTAATTTAATTTCACTATTGCAACTGTTAATTATATTTTGGGAATTTGCGAGGTCGAATTCGAATTGAAGGAAGGAACGTTAGGTTGTTTAGCGAACTGGGTCGGGTTCGTAAAACAACTAGGCGGCTCGCCTAAAGTGGTTTCGATCGCCCTCTGTCTGCATTCCTGAATCTTCATTGCACTGTAACTTTCAGCGAACAAACCTTTGATCGCCGATCGTAGTCGGAGATTCACAAATGGAACTTTCTAGCCTCCGACTAGTGAAAGCTATTAGGGCAAAATTATAGGCGAGCTCGACCCGACTCGCCAAAGAGATTTGGCGATTCGCCGACGAGTTCGGCACATCTGTCTGCCACTAAAGGTCTACACCACCGATTTACATAATTCTAACTTACTCCTTATTGACTGCAGACATGGCCAGACCCAAAGTTACAAGAAGCAGCAAGCCAACTTAAAGCAAGAAAAAAGGGATAACAATCAACGATAATGCAGCTGCATCCAAAAGCAATGTTGCGAAACTTTCTAGTGCGAGCAAAAAAGGCTAGGGTAAGGACAAAATCGTTGAGCTATCAGATGCAAGCTACGATAGCATGGGTTTTTACACCAATGACCCAACAACATACGATAGTGAGAGTATGAGTTCAGATGAAGATGAACTGATAGAGGCACAGAGGAATGAGCTATGATCCAAAAAGCTTAATGACCCATCGCGGATTAGAAATCCTCGATCCACTGGTCAGACTCCTCCAACTCCAGAACAGGCAATAATACTGGCACCTCCAGGACAAGCCCCCCGCCTAAATCATCAAATAGATTAAAGTCTGATGGACTAAAAACAATCATTGAAGAAAAATGGTTGTCCATAGATGGGGTGATCTATAGGTATCCTGAGATAATGGAGTGCCTAAAATATCACAAATTTCAAGTTTTCACAAAACCACTTGGTTCTTATATGCCAAGCTGGGTCAGAGAGTTTTATAGTGCATACAGTGCATTGGTACCTCAGCAGAAGAGACTAGTCCTGTCTTTCAAAGCAGTTGACTATGTGGTGATCAGAGGAAGGAAGGTAGCTTATGACAGTGAGGCTATCAACATAGCCTCGGGTATGTTCAATAAGATTAATGATCACTGTCAGCACTTGATCAGAACAAAGCAGTTGGATGCGATGAAATAGTGGTTGGTCCCGCTAATCTCAGTTAACAATACTCTGAAATGGCTAGCAGAAGGAATCCGAATCGAAAAGAAAGATCTGAACGTAGCTACAATATACTGGTTCAGGTTTATCAGCAGCTCCATTATGCCATCACAAAATGAATCAATTCTTCGCCTCGCTAAAGCAACATGTCTTGGGTGCATCATAGAGAAAACAAGGATAAATCTTGGAACGATTATTGCTTCCGAAATCCATATGCGTGCCAAGCAAAGCCAGACATCTCTCCATTTTCCGGTATTAATTACTGCA
>NW_006239003.1:1864011-1875708 GCF_000226075.1 Solanum tuberosum
AGTGATGCCCACAACCTCGACCAATATCTGAAAGATCAAAGTCGAATATCTTTAGGATCAAGCAGAAAAGAAGCAAACTGAAGTGTCGACCACTAGATCTACACTAACAGAAGCACTTCTGCTCACTCCAGCTCTTGGACCTTTAGGTATATCCATTACCACTGCTACTTCCACTGACACTCTAGGTTCCTCTGCTGCTATTTCCAGGCCCCCACTCACCCACGCTTCCCTAATTCAGATGGGACAAATGGCCTTTTCTGCTGATCGTGGGGCAGCTTGTTTAGAAGAAACTATTCCAGGCATGATCCAGACGGCTCTAACTGATGATGTGATATCCATGAACACTACCATTGAAGGCCTAGCGGCCAGGGTAGTGGTGTGTGAGCACAAGCAATGGTCCACTAGTGAGATAAGATTTTTAAAAGCTACCATTGCTGAGCTGCGAGAAGATGTGAATCACTTGAAGGCCACTGATGTGTCCATGGTCTTTAGGACAGTGGAATTTCCAGCCATGCTTGAGAGGCCTAAGGCTACTACTGGATATGGAGATAGAGCGAAGCAGATAGAAGATTCTGGAGCAGAAGCAGAGACTGATGAAGAGATGTTCAAGGGAGCTACAACAAACGACATAGCAGAGACTGAGGAAATCATGATAGATGTTGTTGTGCAGGCTTCCTTGGCCAAAGCTCCGGTTGTGGGATTCAGTGGGGCCGGTCCTTCTGGAGGTTACTCCCAACACTGAAGTCCAGGCATTTGAGTCGATCAAGTAGCCAGAATCCCCTCTTTAACTCCCTCTTTGTCTTTCTTTACTCCACCTTTCAGATTCATTGTTATTTTTCCTATCCTACCTGTCGATATATTTTTGTTTATTCGCATTTGAGGACAACTGCTTTTATTTGTGGTGGTGTGAGACCCACACCTTTTATGTGCTTGTTTCAGATACTTGTGTTTTGTGTATATTTGGGTTGTCTGTTTTAAATTATTTTAAATTACTGCTCTTCAGTAGATGTTTGAACTCACGGCTTCTATTGTTCTACTTGTAAAAACAATTTTGATCCTTTCGAATTATTTTGCAACTTCTTGTGTTAAAAGTGACTATTTTTTTGCAAAAAAAATTGAGTCTCATTTTTTATCAATACCGATGACTTGAATAGTTCTCCCAATTGAAAAAACATGAATGTACGGCTACAACGAGACCAAATGAAGTTACATAGACAATATGTGCACTATTTGCATCTCGTTGTGACTAGCCATTTGTCGAGTTGATTCTTTTGTGATGACTGTTGCACACTAGCGAACGTGTCTAGTCTTGTTTGACTGAAGTATCGATTCCTTGTGTGATTAGCTTACTTTGAACATTGCATGAATAAACCTAGAGGCTTCCCTATTAGTCTGATTGATTTAGAAAGGTATACTGTTGAGATGATCTTAGGCAATTTTAAAGAGTGTGAGCCAATTTGACATATACCTCTTTTTGTGGCCTACCTGTGAGCGTGTGAAACTCTCTTGAATATCCTTTGAGCCTTACCTTTCTTTGGAAGATCCTTGATAAACCCTAGACCTTACTTGATCCACTACCTATAATCCTCTTGATTTGCGGTTTAGTGAATAGCCAACATATGACAAAAAGCCTAAGTTGGGGGTATGATGAAAAGGAAAAGGAGAAGTCGAGAAGCGCTATAAGAAGTCACCCTTTACCCATGTTTCAGAACAATGGAGCCCTCCAAAAAAAATAAAAAATTGCGGAATAAAGTACGAAGGATATTGGGGTTCCAAGCAATTCATGGGGAGTGAATAAAAGGATGACTTAGAAGCGCTAGAAAAAGAAGTGATAAAGGAAAAGAAGGGAATGCTTTGAGAATACCACATCTCACAAGGAAAAAGTCACTAAGCCTAAATGACCATACCTTTGCACTCAGCCCCATTACAAGCCTTAGAAAGACCTTTTTGAACTTGAGTAAACTGGATCGAAAGTCAATTGAAAAATAAGGGCAAACCTATTGGGTGAAAACATTCATTGTGTTCCTCTTTTTGAGTGTGAGCGTTGTATCTGATTCCGGATCTTAAATTGACTCATAGATGGGTGTGAAGATGGAATCTTTCTTTGTGCGTGGTTATTTAGATATTTTTGTTGAGCTTGAACCTGCACAAGTAGCATGTATTGTGAGCATGAGAATCTTTGGTGATGGTGTGTCACATTTTGAATCGTTGAGTACATAATTGATCTTTGCATAAGTAAATTGAGTCTTGCTGTGTGCATTCATGATTTAGTCTTGTGTAGCACTGTTTGAGGCACCCTTTTTGGACGGCTGAACTTGAGTTTGCTTGAGGACAAGCAAAAGTTTAAGTTGGGGGTGTTGATGAGTCCACAAACTGGACTTTTAGGGCTTTATTTTAATGGAAATAGTGTCTTGAATGCTTGTTTTATCTCAATACCTGATTAAAATGCTGAAGTTTCAGGTATTTGAAGTTTTCGTGGAAGTATGGACATTTAGGCGCAAAACGGAGCTAATAGGGCTGAAAAGAACAAGAAATGGAATCATGCGGAACGCCAAGTTTAACTTGGCGAGTCGCCGAAACGACATGAACCGCCTTTCATTCCAGTACGCAAAGCCTTGAAGGAAGTGGATCAAAAGGCGAGGAAAGGAGCAGTCGGCGAGTCGTCGATCAGTTTCGTGAAGCAGTACTGTACCGCCCAATGATCCAAAATGCGAGGATGCTAAAGGCAAGACACTGAAGTCGATGAGCTGACCAAAGGGCGGATCGCCGAGTTCATCGGTGATCTCGACTAATGTCGCCGAACAATCCTCCGCAGCACAATCTGTGAAAACTATAAATACTATTTAGAATTGTAGTCTTAAGAGATATTTACTGTGGAAAAATAATTATTATTATTTTCACTTTAGAACATACTTTAGCTGATATTTTTCTCTCAAGTTTGTAGAGGGTTTTGTAGAGACTTGAAGAAAGGAGTTGTTCTTCCCCAAGTGTGGAAATGGATCTTCTCTATTCATTTTCCTTTGCTTAATTTAAGGGTTAATTTCTTATACCCAGTTGATTTCATTATCACGTTAGGTATAATTTCTTATTTCTTGATGTGTGGCTAAAAACCCCCATTCTTGGGGTGTGATTTAGCAAATATGGGTGATATTCTTGTTGGGTCTTGATTCCTAGTAGGTTAGATGTATTTTAATGGTGATTTCACCTAGTGGTTGTGATTTAATCTAAAGGGTTTGTAGTTGCAAATACAAAGCCACCCATGTGTTTTTGGCTTACTCGAGAGAGAGGTCGCGAAACCAAAACCACTAGACTGATGGCCTAAAGAGTGGGTCAACATGAGGTTCAGCACGAGAGGGTGAGCCCTAGTCCCATATCCTAACACTCAGCTCGAGAGAGTGAGCGGGGTAAGGCATAGGCTGGTCTTCATGCGGCAAATGGGTGTCCAAGAGGAACACATTTGATACGGGGTAAGTTGCCCGAGAGGGAACTTATTTCCATTTAAAGCTTAGCCTAGTCACTATTATTTTGCAAATGTCTTATCGAAAGCATGTACCCAACAATTTATCTCAACTTGTATTGAGGTCACATCCCAAGAACCTTTCCCCATACTTGATTTTCTTGTTTATTTTTCTATTTTAGTACTTGTTACAAAACCCCCTTTCATATTTGACACTTTTGTGACACCCCTTTTAATTTACTATGTTTTTGTTCATTAATATCTTTAGCTACGACTAGTTAGAATGTAAATTCTATTTTTCTATCAATTCTCAAAACCGCTCCCTTGAGACACGACCCCAACCCTCGGTTGGGTTACTATATTATCGACGATCGTAGACACTCATACCGTAGGTTAGGGTCGTTGGTCACGATAAGCATCATCAACCCATTAAGTGCATTTGTTCTTAAGGATTAAATCTGAATGATTAAGACTCTGCCTATTAGGTGCATTTGTTTTCTTTCCTATTAAACCTCTTAATGGGTCTAAAAAGATATGAACGAACCAGATCTATAACAGAATCTTAACACTGTTCAGAGGCTCGTTATTCTTTACACCACTTACTTTTCTTCTGAACCACATATCATTTTTCGCTCCTCTTCTACTGCTATTGTGTTTTATGATATCCCATTTATGAT
Source organism: Solanum tuberosum (assembly GCF_000226075.1). NCBI lineage: Eukaryota > Viridiplantae > Streptophyta > Magnoliopsida > Solanales > Solanaceae > Solanum > Solanum tuberosum. The sequence goes on from NW_006239003.1 coordinate 1,868,146, forward strand.
TTTAAAGAAAACAACTTTAACTTCTGATATGTGTGAATTTAATAAAAAATTCTCTTTGCAAACTCATTGATGACTAATAGTTTGAGCAAAAGGTTGCCTCTATATATGTAATCAATCTTAAGAAAACTAAGTGTTTCCCCCCTACTTATTGGTTTTATTTGTCAACTAATCCATGTTTAGAAGTTCAAAAATATGTGAATATACCAAAAAATGGTTTAAAACTTATCAAGGACCTAGAACAAAGAGAATCTCTTACTTGCACACAAGAAATTACAGTTGACAAAGCCAACTTTAGCCTTCGAGTAACTTGGAGATTTTGATGGACATCAGCTTGATTCATTAACTAATTCATGTTATCTTGTTATGGTATATTTTTATATTAATTATATAAGTTTTATTTGTATTTTAGTTTATAAATTTTTTATATAAAATATAATTTTTTCGGATATTATTTTCTATCAAAAAAATTATTTTTCTGAAATGAAATTTTATAATATTTTATTGATACAATGTAATTTCATATGCACATTTAGATATTGAAAACAAACAAACTTAATTCTGTGTTCAGATCCATAGACTATCTTAATATTCAGATGAACATTCAAATTCGTACATCTAGATCTTAATTCACATTGTTAGACAGAGAGGTTTTGACAAGTAACCGGTGCAAGGAATGAGCTCTATAAACATGATCACAGAAGAGCAAATCCCAAAAGGAATTAGAGAGAAATAATAATGTTGAGGCAGTGAAAACAGTACAGTACTCCAGGTCCCATGAGGAAAAGGAACCACTACAAGTATTCCAAGTCTCACGAGGAAAAATAATCACTACAAGTTTACTGAAGTAGAGTTGAAGTAGGAAGGGACTCTTGTTCTATAAATAGAGCAAGGTTTTCTCAAAAAAAGGTTGTGCACTTACATAGAGCGTTACGAGTAAAATATAGTCTTATTGTGAGAGAGTTCAAATTGAAGTTTCTTTGAAGTGTAGCGAAAAACATAATTGAAGAATTCTATTATGTTTAGTTTGAGTCTTTTGTTAAAGTTGTCGTAATTTATTTGCTGTGAAATTTATTGTTTTTGGATCTTTGAGTTGGGGAAACTTGAAGATCTAAGAGAACATGAACCTGGGGGTTTTGTGTTCTGAGTCTAGGAATTAGAGTTTATAATTCCTAAGGTTACATTGGTTTGTAATTATTTCTAGTTTGAAATTTTATTGAGTTAATAAAAGTTTGAAAGTAAAATTGATGAGAAATTACAAAAGTACTTATTTTGAACTACTAGACATTCTAAGGATCAGATAACCCATTCACGATCCCTAGAACAATTACGAAGGTCATAATTCCAAAAATTGGTCTCAGAGCAGGTTATCTTAATCAAAAGTCTAATAAGTCAAGGTAAGATCACTATGAATTCTTCACCTCCTCTTGGACACGGTCAAGCACAACACATAAACAAGCCACCCTTATTTAATGGGTAATATTACTCTTAGTGGAGGAAAGAATGGAAGACTTCATTCAAGTTGAAGAGTATGAACTATGGATAAGAGTTACTGATGGACCTTTAATGCCTACAATCAAGAACAGTTAAGGAAAGGAAAGTCCTAAACCTAAGGCTCAATATGGAGAAGATGACTACAAGATGCTAGGAAAGAATGACAAGGCTTAATGCATTCTCGTATGTGGACTCAGACCTTTCAAGTTCAACTGCATATCTGGATGTAACACTGCTATACAATATGGGATACACTTCTAAATGCACATGAAGGTACTACCAAAGTTCAAAAGTTCAGAATTGCTAGACTATGCACTAAATAAGAGTCCTTCAAGATGAAAAATGGAGAATCACTTCAGGATATGATCACTTGATTCACCAGAGTGGTCAACGAATTAATGTCCTTAGGAAAAATATACACTACAGAGGAACATGTAGATAAGGTTCTTCGAACTCTACCCAAATCAAGGAAATCAAAGTTACTGCAATAAGAGAGGCCAAAGACTTGATAAATATGACCTTAGATGATCTTGTAGGAAATCTAAAAACATATGAGATGAATGTCGAAAGAGCCAAAAGAAGTGAAGGAAATAAAGATAAGAGACATGCTCTCAAGGCAACTGATGAGAATGATTAATCTAATCTAGAAGATGATGATGATATAACCTTGATAAGCAGAAATTTCAAGAAGCTCTTCAAGAAAGGCATGAACTAGGGAAAGAAACCTTCTCCTACCTAGAAGAATAGCACAGAAAAGGATCTGAATGGAGGATGTTATAAATATGGTGAAACCGACCATCAAGTCAAGGACTGCCCTATGTGGAAAGTTGAGTGGAGAAAATAAAGGGTAGAAAAGGAGAAAAGAGAGCTGGGAAACAAAAGGAAAAATAATGAAAAGGAAAATAATCAGGCAATGTATGCTAGTCGGGAACAAGTACATATAACTCTGAGGAGAATGATGGCATTGAACTTATGGCCATAGAAGAGTCAGAACCTGAATCTAATTCCGACACTGAGAAAGAGAAGGTAAACATTTATGATCTCAAAGATAAACCAGAGAAGAAATTATCCTCTTTAATGATCACTCTCATAAATACCATACAAGAACTGAACACTGACAAGAATCAGTTGATAGCTTCTATGACTAGTCTAAAGTTTGAGTACATTGATCTTGTAATAATCAATGTTCAGTTAAAAGAAAAGAGCAAAGATCTTCTTGAAAGGACTTATCAACTTGATTCTTGTAACCTTTCCCTCAAAAATAAAATCTTAAAATTAAGTATCATCAAACATAAGGAGAGTGATTAACCTCTGCGTGAACAAGATGTCAAAAGACTTAAAAATGAATTATTCTCGAAAAAGGAAAACTCTAGTAGAATGAATCTTGAATTAGCTAGAATCAAATATTAGCTTGAGCCAACAAATAAATGGACTAAGTTTTACATGATTGTAACCCATCTAGGAAATAACACATGTAACATAAAATATAACACATGTAACATAAAATAGAATATGTTTTGATAATCAATCTATGAATGGGAATCGTGCATTCTGCACACTTTGTGGTAACATGGGTCACTCTAGAAACACATGTCCTACAACCAAAATCAATACTACCAAAAGTATTAAAACTAACACATACCAAAGGAACAGGTATGTACTAAAGAATACAAAATTACCTAACTGGATAAACAAGGACCTTATTTACCATTTTGATCAAAATAAAGGACCCAAGTTAATTTGGGTTCCAAAATCTAACTCTTGAATTTTTTAGGAAAAGGTGAGGGGAAGCAAGTAATATTTTTATATGGGAAACACTTGCTCAAGGAACATGACTGGATATAAATCAAAATTCCTCTCACTTGACGAAACAAAACCTGGAATGGTATCATTTGGCGATGAAAAGGTCAGATTAAAGGCATTGGAAAAATAGGTAAGACTAGTGAACACTCAATCGAAAATGTGTATCATGTTGGAGTATTCCATCACAACTTGCGCAGCATATCACAACTTTGTGATAAAGTAAACAAGGTAATTTCCTCTTCCATAGGAGTTGAAGTAATAAAACTTGAAACAAAGGAAATTGTCTTAAGTAGACAAAGATATAAGCATGTATATATTGTAGATACTACAAAGGTACCTGCTGCAAATCTTATACATCTAAGTGTAATGGAAAGAGATCCTTCACTATGGCATAAACGTCAAGGTCATGCAGTCACATACAGTTAATTAAACAAACTTATTTCTAAAGATTTAGTAATAGGACTTTCTAAAACTTAAGTTAAAAGAAGAAAGGTTTTGGGAAGCATGTACTCGAGGAAAAAAATTAAAATCATCCTTTAAAACTAAACATACTATAAGATCAACCAGATCCTTAGAACTGGTACACATGGATCTATGTGGTGGGTTAGAAGTAGAGGTGGACAATTATGTGTTTGTAATAGTAGATGAGTTTACAAGGTACACTTGGACACTTTTTATTGCTTCAAAGGATGATGCATTTTAATCCTTCTATACATTAATAAGAAAAGTTCAAAAGAAACTTGACAAACAAGTGGTAGCTATCAGATCCATGGAACTACATTTGAGAACTCCAACTTTGTTCAATATTATGAATCTCATGGGGTTGACCAAAATTTCTATGCTCCTAGGAATCCTCAACAAAATGGAGTAGAAGAATGGAAAAAAACAGAACACTTCAAGAAATGGCTAGAACTAGGATGATTGCTAGCAACATAACTAATCAATTTTGGGCTGAAGCCATGAATACTGCATGATATACTATAAATAGGTGTATGTCTAGAGCCATGCTAGATAAAACTCCCTATGAATTACTAAAAGGCAGAAAACCTAGCATATCTCACCTAAGACCTTTAAGTGTAAATGGTTCATTGATAATAATGGAAATAATCTGTTCGAAAAGTTTGATGCTAGAAGTGACGAAGGAATTTTTCTAGGATATTCTTCATATAGAAACAATTTGTACTAAACAAAGGATTAATGTGTGTAGAAGAGAGAGTACATGTAGTATTTGATGAAACAAATTTTATAGCTAACCAAAATCTTTAGGATGAACCATTAAGATTATATGCCGAGAATGAACATGAACAAGTAAACAAACAAGGTCCTTCACCTGTAGGTGATGTAAACATTGCTCTATCTTTTGGTGAAAATGAATTAAACTCAGAAGAAACATCTAAGTAAAATCAAAGAGGACTGATTGATAAACATCACTCAGAACAACATGAGTTGTTAGTAAAGGACTACCAGTACCAAAGATCACATCCAATAGATAACATACTCACGAATCTTATATTAGGCATAACCACCATATCAAGACTAAAAATCATTGTGCTTTCAGTGTATTCCTTTCTACGATGGAACCAAAGAAGATTAGTAAGGCCTTGGAAGATGCTGACTGGTTTATAGCTTTGGAGGAGGAATTGAATCATTTTAACAAAAGTAAAGTATGGCACCCTGTGCCAAGACCTCCAAACTGAACCATTATTGGAACTAAGTGGTTATTCAAAAACAAGTTGGATGAACTTGGTACCATAACAAGAAACAAAGTAAGATTGGTGGTCCAAGGTTACAGCCAAGAAGAGGGCATAAATTATGATGAAACTTTTTCTCCATTGGCAAGATTAGAGGAAATAAGACTACTTATAACATTTGTTGTCCACATGGAATTCACATTCTATCAGATGGATGTAAAAGTGCATTCTTAAATGGTCTACTAAAAGCGGAAGTGTATGTTAAACAAACACCTATAGTTGAAAATAATGACTATCCTGAACATGTCTATAAGCTTGACAAATCTCTTTATGGGTTAAAACAAGCTCCTAGGGCATGGTAAGATAGATTGTAAAAAATTTATCTTAAGCATGGGTACACAAGAGGCAAAACTGACAACACTCTTTTTCTCAAGAATAAAGAAAATGACTTGCTAGTCGTTCATGTATACGTGGACGACTTCATCTTGGGATCCACAAATAAACCACTAACAAATTAATTGGCATTTCTAATGAGCAATGAGTTTGAAATAAGCATGATTGGAGATCTAAAATACTTCCCACGACTACAAATCAAGCAAAAATCCTCGGGTACCCTAATTCACCAACGTAAGTATGCCAAATAACTGCTCATAAGGTTCAAAATGGAGGACGCAAAAACAATCAATACCCTAATTACCACAGCTACCAAGTTAGATCTGGAGGGAATAGGTTCAATCGTCGATTAAAAGCTCTATATAGGAATGATTGGGTCACTTATGTATCTTATAGCTAGCAGGACAGACATTGTGATTAGTGTGGGGTCATGTTCTTGATTTCAAGCTAATCCTAAGGAACCTCATTTACAAGTTGTTAAAAGGATTATATGCTACCTAAAAGAAACCGAGAACGTGGGACTCTATTAACCAAAAGGAAGAAATTTTGAACTAGTAGTATATGTTCATGCCAACTATGCAGGAAACATAGTTGATAAGAAGAGTATTGCATGTATGGCTCACTTCTTAGGGTCATGTATGATCTCTTGGGCAACAAAGAAACAAAATTGTGTAGCTTTATCACCTGTCAAAGCTAGATATGTTATTGCATCATGTTGTGGTCAACTTCTATGGATCAAACAGCAACTCAAAGACTTTGGGTTGAACACTAGATGTGCTCCCATTTTTTATGACAATACTATTGCAATAAACATAGCCAAAACCCCAGTTCAATATAAACGAATAAAACACACTGACATTCGACATCATTTTTTTAGGGACAGTGTAGAAAAGGGTTGGTTTCCATGAATTTTGCACTACTGAAAAACAAATTGCAGATATCTTCACCAAGGCATTTGCAAGAGAACACTTTGAAAGGAACTGATTGGAACTAGGGATGATTAAAATTTCCTAAGCCACCCTCCATGACTACTAAAGAATACTATGCATAAGGCACAAAAGATCGGATTAAATTGTATAATCCCTACACCAATTTTAAAACAGTTGAGAAACTATAACTAAGTAACTTTTTTCAGGTGAAAGAACGCATAAAGATTAAAACATGGGATCTAGCAGGTCTTAAAATACATATATGTATTTCACTCTTGATGCAAAATGCATAAATTCAAAAACAATAAGCAATAACTTGTCCCTTCCACGTGTCACTATAAAAATTGTAACCATCATATTCAAATACCTCACAGTCATTTTCAAAAAGTTGATAACCATCACATCATTATGGAAGCCTACTAGAACTTTATTGCAAGTGAAACTCTTCACATTTTGGACTTTTCATATAATCCACCAATTCGGCTTCCATCACCACCAAATACACACACTCCTAACTACAATCTCACACCCTCTTCTAGTAAACTAAGCCACCACACTCCTATCACTATGAAAACTCCATCAAATACAAATTCCTCCCCCCCAAACCGATCACTAATACTATATCCTCACTCTCTCCCTCCTCTCAGCAAGTTATGACAATTGTACTGTTCGAGGAACAGGTTTGCACATCTATTCTGCTCTAAATTGTGTTTGTGGATTCCACTAGTATATATCATCTCGATGTTTTTCCACACAATACAACTTTAGGACCCTACGACTGAACCTGGGCTCTCCTGGAAATTGAGGGAGTTTAGGTGGATGCACCTACTAAGGGGAAACACACTAGGACACTACGACTGAACTTGGTTCAGCCGTGTAACGACTCGGAAAAAAATGATAGGTTAAGCAAGAGCCTATGACTTTGTGTTGACTTTATAATGAGGTTCTATGAGGGGTTTATATGTAATTTCGTTTTAATTGGGTAACTCCGACAATTTAAAATGAATAAGAAGAAGCTTGAAATTGGAAGTAGTCACTTTTGGAAAAATTCAGAATTTGGAAATTTGGTCAAGTGTGGGAAATCAGTGAGTTTTTGGCCAACTTTGAGCAGTCATAACTCCTAGATCAAGATGATCCAGGAGTAGTTCTAGTTATGTTTGGAAAGCCCTTGGAACGATCTTTCCAACGCCACCGAGGATGCTCGATTCCGAGTTCGTATGAGCGAGTTATGCCCTTTGAAAGTTGGGCAGTTGGCA